>NC_082712.1:112911580-113211580 GCF_030144855.1 Hypanus sabinus | reverse complement strand
GTAATGGCCGGAGGTTTCACAGTGAGGGATAAGGAGACAGCAGGGTAATTGCCGGAGTTTTCACTGTGAGGGATGAGGAGACCATAGGGTAATGGCCGGAGGTTTCACAGTGAGGGGGAAGGAGACAGCAGGGTAATGGCCGGAGGTTTCACAGTGAGGGATAAGGAGAGAGCAGGGTAATTGCCGGAGGTTTCACTGTGAGGGATGAGGAGACCATAGGGTAATGGCCAGAGGTTTCACAGTGAGGGATAAGGGGACAGCAGGGTAATTGCCAGAGGTTTCACTGTGAGTGATGAGGAGACAACAGGGTAATGGCCGGAGGTTTCACAGTGAGGGGGAAGGAGACAACAGGGTAATGGCCAGAGGTTTCACAGTGAGGGATGAGGAGACAGCAGGGTAATTGCCGGAGGTTTCACAGTGAGGGATAAGGAGACAACAGGGTAATGTCCGGAGGTTTCACAGTGAGGGATAAGGGGACAACAGGGAAATTGCCGGAGGTCTCACAGTGAGGAATAAGGAGACAACTGCTTAATGGCCGGAGGTTTCACTGTGAGAGATAAGGAGACAACAGCGTAATTGCCTGAGGTCTCACAGTGAGGGATAAGGAGACAACAGGGTAATGGCCGGAGATTTCACAGTCAGGGATGAGGAGACAACATGGTAATGGCCGGAGGTTTCACAGTAAGGGATAAGGAGACAACAGGGTAATGGCCGGAGTTTTCACTGTGAGGGATAAGGAGACAGCAGGGTAATAGCCGGAGGTTTCACAGTAAGGGACGAGGAGACAACAGGGTAATTGCCGGAGGTTTCACAGTGAGGGATAAGGGGTCAGCAGGGAAATTGCCGGAGGTTTCACAGTGAGGGATAAGGAGACAACAGGGTAATTGCCGGAGGTTTCACAGTGAGGGATAAGGGGACAACAGCGTAATTGCCGGAGGTCTCAGAATGAGGGATAAAGAGACAACAGGGTAATGGCCGGAGGTTTCACAATGAGGGATGAGGAGACAACAGGGTAATTGCCTGAGGTTTCACAGTGAGGGATGAGGAGACAGCAGGGTAATGGCCGGAGGTTTCACTGTGAGGGATAAGTAGACAGCAGGGGTAATGGCCGGAGGTTTCACTGTGAGGGAGAAGGAGACAGCAGGGAAATGGCCGGAGGTTTCACTGTGAGGGATAAGGAGACAGCAGGGGTAATTGCCGGAGGATTCACTGTGAGGGAGAAGGAGACAGCAGGGTAATGGCCGGATGTTTCACAGTGAGGGATAAGGAGATAGTAGGGTAATGGTCGGAGGTTTCACACTGAGGGATAAGGAGGCAACAGGGTAATGGCCTGAGGTTTCACAGTGAGGGATAAGGAGGCAACAGGGTAATGGCCGGAGGTTTCACAGTGAGGGATAAGGAGACAGCAGGGTAATTCTCGGAGGTTTCACAGTGAGGGATAAGGAGACAGCAGGGTACTGGTCGGAGGTTTCACTGTGAGGGATATGGAGACGGCAGGGTAATGGCCGGAGGTTTCACAGTGAGGGATAAGGAGACAGTAGGGTAATGGTCGGAGGTTTCACTGTGAGGGAGAAGGAGACAGCAGGGTAATGGCTGGAGGTTTCACAGTGGGGGATTAGGAGACAACAGGGTAATTGCCGGAGGTTTCACAGTGAGGGAGAAGGAGACAGCAGGGTAATGGCTGGAGGTTTCACAGTGGGGGATTAGGAGACAACAGGGTAATTGCCGGAGGTTTCACAGCGAGGGATAAGAAGACAACAGGGTAATGGCCTGAGGTTTCACAGTGAGGGGGAAGGAGACAGCAGGGTAATGGCCGGAGGTTTCACAGTGAGGGATAAGTAGACAGCAGGGTAATGGCCTGAGGTTTCACATTGAGGGGGAAGGAGACAGCAGGGTAATGGCCGGAGGTTTCACAGTGAGGGATAAGGAGACAGCAGGGTAATTCCTGGAGGTTTCACTGTGATGGATGAGGAGACCATAGGGTAATGGCCGGAGGTTTCACAGTGAGGGGGAAGGAGACAGCAGAGTAATGGCCGGAGGTTTCACAGTGAGGGATAAGGAGACAGCAGGGTAATTGCCGGAGGTTTCACAGTGAGGGATAAGGAGACAACAGCGTAATTGCCGGAGGTCTCACAGTGAGGAATAAGGAGACAACAAGTTAATGGCCGGAGGTTTCACTGTGAGGGATAAGGAGACAACAGGGTAATGGCCGGAGGTTTCACTGTGAGGGATAAGGAGACAGCAGGGTAATGGCCAGAGGTTTCACAGTGAGGGATGAGGAGACAACAGGGTAATTGCCGTAGGTTTCACAGTGAGGGATAAGGAGTCAGCAGGGTAATTGCCCCAGGTTTCACAGTGGGGGATTAGGAGACAACTGGGTAATTGCCGGAGGTTTCACAGTGAGGGATAAGGAGACAGCAGGGTAATGGCCTGAGGTTTCACAGTGAGGAGGAAGGAGACAGCAGGGTAATGGCCTGAGGTTTCACAGTGAGGGATAAGGAGACATCAGGGTAATTGCCGGAGTTTGCACAGTGAGGTATAAGGAGACAACAGCGTAAATGCCGGAGGTCTCACAGTGAGGGATAAGGAGACAACAGCGTAAATGCCGGAGGTCTCACAGTGAGGAATAAGGAGACAACAATTTAATGGCCAGAGGTTTCACAGTGAGGGATAAGGAGACAGCAGGGTAATGGCCGGAGGTTTCACAGTGAGGGACGAGGAGACAACAGGGTAATTGCCGGAGTTTGCATAGTGAGGTATAAGGAGACAACAGGGTAATTGCCGGACGTCTCACAGTGAGGGATAAGGAGACCACAGGGTAATGGCCGGACGTCTCACAGTGAGGGATAAGTAGACAACGGGGTAATGGCCGGAGGTTTCACAGTGAGGGATAAGGAGACAACAGGGTAATGGCTGGAGGTTTCACAGTGAGGGATAAGGAGACAACACCGTAATTGCCGGAGGTCTCACAGTGAGGGATAAGGAGACAGTATGGTAATGGTCGGAGGTTTCACTGTGAGGGAGATGGAGACAGCAGGGTAATGGCTGGAGGTTTCACAGTGGGGGATTAGGAGACAACAGGGTAATTGCCGGAGGTTTCACAGTGAGGGAGAAGGAGACAGCAGGGTAATGGCTGGAGGTTTCACAGTGGGGGATTAGGAGACAACAGGGTAATTGCCGGAGGTTTCACAGTGAGGGATAAGGAGACAACAGGGTAATGGCCTGAGGTTTCACAGTGAGGGGGAAGGAGACAGCAGGGTAATGGCCGGAGGTTTCACAGTGAGGGATAAGGAGACAGCAGGGTAATGGCCTGAGGTTTCACAGTGAGGGGGAAGGAGACAGCAGGGTAATGGCCGGAGGTTTCACAGTGAGGGATAAGGAGACCACAGGGTAATGGCCGGACGTCTCACAGTGAGGGATAAGTAGACAACAGGGTAATGGCCGGAGGTTTCACAGTGAGGGATCAGGAGACAACAGGGTAATGGCTGGAGGTTTCACAGTGAGGGATAAGGAGACAACAGCGTAATTGCCGGAGGTCTCACAGTGATGGATAAGGAGACAACAGGGTAATGGCCGGAGGTTTCACAGTGAGGGATAAGGAGACAACAGGGTAATGGCCTGAGTTTTCACAGTGAGGGAGAAGGAGGCAGCAGGGTAATGGCCGGAGGTTTCACAGTGAGGGATAAGGAGACAGCAGGGTAATTGCCGGAGGTTTCACTGTGAGGGATGAGGAGACCATAGGGTAATGGCCGGAGGTTTCACAGTGAGGGGGAAGGAGACAGCAGGGTAATGGCCGGAGGTTTCACAGTGGGGGATTAGGAGACAACAGGGTAATTGCCGGAGGTTTCACAGTGAGGGAGAAGGAGACAGCAGGGTAATGGCTGGAGGTTTCACAGTGGGGGATTAGGAGACAACAGGGTAATTGCCAGAGGTTTCACAGTGAGGGATAAGGAGACAACAGGGTAATGGCCTGAGGTTTCACAGTGAGGGGGAAGGAGACAGCAGGGTAATGGCCGGAGGTTTCACAGTGAGGGATAAGGAGACAGCAGGGTAATGGCCTGAGGTTTCACAGTGAGGGGGAAGGAGACAGCAGGGTAATGGCCGGAGGTTTCACAGTGAGGGATAAGGAGACAGCAGGGTAATTGCCGGAGGTTTCACTGTGATGGATGAGGAGACCATAGGGTAATGGCCGGAGGTTTGACAGTGAGGGGGAAGGAGACAGCAGGGTAATTGCCGGAGGTTTCACAGTGAGGGATAAGGAGACCACAGGGTAATGGCCGGACGTCTCACAGTGAGGGATAAGGAGACAACAGGGTAATGGCTGGAGGTTTCACAGTGAGGGATAAGGAGACAACAGCGTAATTGCCGGAGGTCTCACAGTGATGGATAAGGAGACAACAGGGTAATGGCCGGAGGTTTCACAGTGAGGGGGAAGGAGACAGCAGGGTAATTGCCGGACGTCTCACAGTGAGGGATAAGGAGACCACAGGGTAATGGCCGGACGTCTCACAGTGAGGGATAAGTAGACAACAGGGTAATGGCCGGAGGTTTCACAGTGAGGGATAAGGAGACAACAGCGTAATTGCCGGAGGTCTCACAGTGAGGGATAAGGAGACAACAGGGTA
Source organism: Hypanus sabinus (assembly GCF_030144855.1). Classification (NCBI taxonomy): domain Eukaryota; kingdom Metazoa; phylum Chordata; class Chondrichthyes; order Myliobatiformes; family Dasyatidae; genus Hypanus; species Hypanus sabinus. The sequence goes on along the minus strand of NC_082712.1, from coordinate 113,206,955 downwards.
ATGGCCGGAGGTTTCACAGTGAGGGATAAGGAGACAACAGGGTAATGGCCTGAGTTTTCACAGTGAGGGAGAAGGAGGCAGCAGGGTAATGGCCGGAGGTTTCACAGTGAGTGATAAGGAGACAGCTGGGTAATTGCCGGAGGTTTCACTGTGAGGGATGAGGAGACCATAGGGTAATGGCCGGAGGTTTCACAGTGAGGGGGAAGGAGACAGCAGGGTAATGGCCGGAGGTTTCACAGTGAGGGATAAGGAGACAGCAGGGTAATTGCCAGAGGTTTCACTGTGAGGGATGATTAGACCATAGGGTAATGGCCGGAGGTTTCACAGTGAGGGGGAAGGAGACAGCAGGGTAATGGCCGGAGGTTTCACAGTGAGGGATAAGGAGAGAGCAGGGTAATTGCCGGAGGTTTCACTGTGAGGGATGAGGAGACCATAGGGTAATGGCCGGAGGTTTCACCGTGAGGGATAAGGAGACAGCGGGGTAATTGCCAGAGGTTTCACTGTGAGGGATGAGGAGACAACAGGGTAATGGCCGGAGGTTTCACAGTGAGGGGGAAGGAGACAACAGGGTAATGGCCTGAGTTTTCACAGTGAGGGAGAAGGAGGCAGCAGGGTAATGGCCGGAGGTTTCACAGTGAGGGATAAGGAGACAGCAGGGTAATTGCCGGAGTTTTCACTGTGAGGGATGAGGAGACCATAGGGTAATGGCCGGAGGTTTCACAGTGAGGGGGAAGGAGACAGCAGGGTAATGGCCGGAGGTTTCACAGTGGGGGATTAGGAGACAACAGGGTAATTGCCGGAGGTTTCACAGTGAGGGAGAAGGAGACAGCAGGGTAATGGCTGGAGGTTTCACAGTGGGGGATTAGGAGACAACAGGGTAATTGCCGGAGGTTTCACAGCGAGGGATAAGAAGACAACAGGGTAATGGCCTGAGGTTTCACAGTGAGGGGGAAGGAGACAGCAGGGTAATGGCCGGAGGTTTCACAGTGAGGGATAAGGAGACAGCAGGGTAATGGCCTGAGGTTTCACATTGAGGGGGAAGGAGACAGCAGGGTAATGGCCGGAGGTTTCACAGTGAGGGATAAGGAGACAGCAGGGTAATTCCTGGAGGTTTCACTGTGATGGATGAGGAGACCATAGGGTAATGGCCGGAGGTTTCACAGTGAGGGGGAAGGAGACAGCAGAGTAATGGCCGGAGGTTTCACAGTGAGGGATAAGGAGACAGCAGGGTAATTGCCGGAGGTTTCACAGTGAGGGATAAGGAGACAACAGCGTAATTGCCGGAGGTCTCACAGTGAGGAATAAGGAGACAACAAGTTAATGGCCGGAGGTTTCACTGTGAGGGATAAGGAGACAACAGGGTAATGGCCGGAGGTTTCACTGTGAGGGATAAGGAGACAGCAGGGTAATGGCCAGACGTTTCACAGTGAGGGATGAGGAGACAACAGGGTAATTGCCGTAGGTTTCACAGTGAGGGATAAGGAGTCAGCAGGGTAATTGCCCCAGGTTTCACAGTGGGGGATTAGGAGACAACTGGGTAATTGCCGGAGGTTTCACAGTGAGGGATAAGGAGACAGCAGGGTAATGGCCTGAGGTTTCACAGTGAGGAGGAAGGAGACAGCAGGGTAATGGCCTGAGGTTTCACAGTGAGGGATAAGGAGACATCAGGGTAATTGCCGGAGTTTGCACAGTGAGGTATAAGGAGACAACAGCGTAAATGCCGGAGGTCTCACAGTGAGGGATAAGGAGACAACAGCGTAAATGCCGGAGGTCTCACAGTGAGGAATAAGGAGACAACAATTTAATGGCCAGAGGTTTCACAGTGAGGGATAAGGAGACAGCAGGGTAATGGCCGGAGGTTTCACAGTGAGGGACGAGGAGACAACAGGGTAATTGCCGGAGTTTGCATAGTGAGGTATAAGGAGACAACAGGGTAATTGCCGGACGTCTCACAGTGAGGGATAAGGAGACCACAGGGTAATGGCCGGACGTCTCACAGTGAGGGATAAGTAGACAACGGGGTAATGGCCGGAGGTTTCACAGTGAGGGATAAGGAGACAACAGGGTAATGGCTGGAGGTTTCACAGTGAGGGATAAGGAGACAACACCGTAATTGCCGGAGGTCTCACAGTGAGGGATAAGGAGACAGTATGGTAATGGTCGGAGGTTTCACTGTGAGGGAGATGGAGACAGCAGGGTAATGGCTGGAGGTTTCACAGTGGGGGATTAGGAGACAACAGGGTAATTGCCGGAGGTTTCACAGTGAGGGAGAAGGAGACAGCAGGGTAATGGCTGGAGGTTTCACAGTGGGGGATTAGGAGACAACAGGGTAATTGCCGGAGGTTTCACAGTGAGGGATAAGGAGACAACAGGGTAATGGCCTGAGGTTTCACAGTGAGGGGGAAGGAGACAGCAGGGTAATGGCCGGAGGTTTCACAGTGAGGGATAAGGAGACAGCAGGGTAATGGCCTGAGGTTTCACAGTGAGGGGGAAGGAGACAGCAGGGTAATGGCCGGAGGTTTCACAGTGAGGGATAAGGAGACCACAGGGTAATGGCCGGACGTCTCACAGTGAGGGATAAGTAGACAACAGGGTAATGGCCGGAGGTTTCACAGTGAGGGATCAGGAGACAACAGGGTAATGGCTGGAGGTTTCACAGTGAGGGATAAGGAGACAACAGCGTAATTGCCGGAGGTCTCACAGTGATGGATAAGGAGACAACAGGGTAATGGCCAGAGGTTTCACAGTGAGGGATAAGGAGACAACAGGGTAATGGCCTGAGTTTTCACAGTGAGGGAGAAGGAGGCAGCAGGGTAATGGCCGGAGGTTTCACAGTGAGGGATAAGGAGACAGCAGGGTAATTGCCGGAGGTTTCACTGTGAGGGATGAGGAGACCATAGGGTAATGGCCGGAGGTTTCACAGTGAGGGGGAAGGAGACAGCAGGGTAATGGCCGGAGGTTTCACAGTGGGGGATTAGGAGACAACAGGGTAATTGCCGGAGGTTTCACAGTGAGGGAGAAGGAGACAGCAGGGTAATGGCTGGAGGTTTCACAGTGGGGGATTAGGAGACAACAGGGTAATTGCCAGAGGTTTCACAGTGAGGGATAAGGAGACAACAGGGTAATGGCCTGAGGTTTCACAGTGAGGGGGAAGGAGACAGCAGGGTAATGGCCGGAGGTTTCACAGTGAGGGATAAGGAGACAGCAGGGTAATGGCCTGAGGTTTCACAGTGAGGGGGAAGGAGACAGCAGGGTAATGGCCGGAGGTTTCACAGTGAGGGATAAGGAGACAGCAGGGTAATTGCCGGAGGTTTCACTGTGATGGATGAGGAGACCATAGGGTAATGGCCGGAGGTTTGACAGTGAGGGGGAAGGAGACAGCAGGGTAATTGCCGGAGGTTTCACAGTGAGGGATAAGGAGACCACAGGGTAATGGCCGGACGTCTCACAGTGAGGGATAAGGAGACAACAGGGTAATGGCTGGAGGTTTCACAGTGAGGGATAAGGAGACAACAGCGTAATTGCCGGAGGTCTCACAGTGATGGATAAGGAGACAACAGGGTAATGGCCGGAGGTTTCACAGTGAGGGGGAAGGAGACAGCAGGGTAATTGCCGGACGTCTCACAGTGAGGGATAAGGAGACCACAGGGTAATGGCCGGACGTCTCACAGTGAGGGATAAGTAGACAACAGGGTAATTGCCGGAGGTTTCACAGTGAGGGATAAGGAGACAACAGCGTAATTGCCGGAGGTCTCACAGTGAGGGATAAGGAGACAACAGGGTAATGGCCGGAGGTTTCACAGTGAGGGATAAGGAGACAACAGGGTAATGGCCTGAGTTTTCACAGTGAGGGAGAAGGAGGCAGCAGGGTAATGGCCGGAGGTTTCACAGTGAGTGATAAGGAGACAGCTGGGTAATTGCCGGAGGTTTCACTGTGAGGGATGAGGAGACCATAGGGTAATGGCCGGAGGTTTCACAGTGAGGGGGAAGGAGACAGCAGGGTAATGGCCGGAGGTTTCACAGTGAGGGATAAGGAGACAGCAGGGTAATTGCCAGAGGTTTCACTGTGAGGGATGATTAGACCATAGGGTAATGGCCGGAGGTTTCACAGTGAGGGGGAAGGAGACAGCAGGGTAATGGCCGGAGGTTTCACAGTGAGGGATAAGGAGAGAGCAGGGTAATTGCCGGAGGTTTCACTGTGAGGGATGAGGAGACCATAGGGTAATGGCCGGAGGTTTCACCGTGAGGGATAAGGAGACAGCAGGGTAATTGCCAGAGGTTTCACTGTGAGGGATGAGGAGACAACAGGGTAATGGCCGGAGGTTTCACAGTGAGGGGGAAGGAGACAACAGGGTAATGGCCAGAGGTTTCACAGTGAGGGATAAGGAGACAACAGGGTAATGGCCTGAGTTTTCACAGTGAGGGAGAAGGAGGCAGCAGGGTAATGGCCGGAGGTTTCACAGTGAGGGATAAGGAGACAGCAGGGTAATTGCCGGAGTTTTCACTGTGAGGGATGAGGAGACCATAGGGTAATGGCCGGAGGTTTCACAGTGAGGGGGAAGGAGACAGCAGGGTAATGGCCGGAGGTTTCACAGTGGGGGATTAGGAGACAACAGGGTAATTGCCGGAGGTTTCACAGTGAGGGAGAAGGAGACAGCAGGGTAATGGCTGGAGGTTTCACAGTGGGGGATTAGGAGACAACAGGGTAATTGCCGGAGGTTTCACAGCGAGGGATAAGAAGACAACAGGGTAATGGCCTGAGGTTTCACAGTGAGGGGGAAGGAGACAGCAGGGTAATGGCCGGAGGTTTCACAGTGAGGGATAAGGAGACAGCAGGGTAATGGCCTGAGGTTTCACATTGAGGGGGAAGGAGACAGCAGGGTAATGGCCGGAGGTTTCACAGTGAGGGATAAGGAGACAGCAGGGTAATTCCTGGAGGTTTCACTGTGATGGATGAGGAGACCATAGGGTAATGGCCGGAGGTTTCACAGTGAGGGGGAAGGAGACAGCAGAGTAATGGCCGGAGGTTTCACAGTGAGGGATAAGGAGACAGCAGGGTAATTGCCGGAGGTTTCACAGTGAGGGATAAGGAGACAACAGCGTAATTGCCGGAGGTCTCACAGTGAGGAATAAGGAGACAACAAGTTAATGGCCGGAGGTTTCACTGTGAGGGATAAGGAGACAACAGGGTAATGGCCGGAGGTTTCACTGTGAGGGATAAGGAGACAGCAGGGTAATGGCCAGAGGTTTCACAGTGAGGGATGAGGAGACAACAGGGTAATTGCCGTAGGTTTCACAGTGAGGGATAAGGAGTCAGCAGGGTAATTGCCCCAGGTTTCACAGTGGGGGATTAGGAGACAACTGGGTAATTGCCGGAGGTTTCACAGTGAGGGATAAGGAGACAGCAGGGTAATGGCCTGAGGTTTCACAGTGAGGAGGAAGGAGACAGCAGGGTAATGGCCTGAGGTTTCACAGTGAGGGATAAGGAGACATCAGGGTAATTGCCGGAGTTTGCACAGTGAGGTATAAGGAGACAACAGCGTAAATGCCGGAGGTCTCACAGTGAGGGATAAGGAGACAACAGCGTAAATGCCGGAGGTCTCACAGTGAGGAATAAGGAGACAACAATTTAATGGCCAGAGGTTTCACAGTGAGGGATAAGGAGACAGCAGGGTAATGGCCGGAGGTTTCACAGTGAGGGACGAGGAGACAACAGGGTAATTGCCGGAGTTTGCATAGTGAGGTATAAGGAGACAACAGGGTAATTGCCGGACGTCTCACAGTGAGGGATAAGGAGACCACAGGGTAATGGCCGGACGTCTCACAGTGAGGGATAAGTAGACAACGGGGTAATGGCCGGAGGTTTCACAGTGAGGGATAAGGAGACAACAGGGTAATGGCTGGAGGTTTCACAGTGAGGGATAAGGAGACAACACCGTAATTGCCGGAGGTCTCACAGTGAGGGATAAGGAGACAGTATGGTAATGGTCGGAGGTTTCACTGTGAGGGAGATGGAGACAGCAGGGTAATGGCTGGAGGTTTCACAGTGGGGGATTAGGAGACAACAGGGTAATTGCCGGAGGTTTCACAGTGAGGGAGAAGGAGACAGCAGGGTAATGGCTGGAGGTTTCACAGTGGGGGATTAGGAGACAACAGGGTAATTGCCGGAGGTTTCACAGTGAGGGATAAGGAGACAACAGGGTAATGGCCTGAGGTTTCACAGTGAGGGGGAAGGAGACAGCAGGGTAATGGCCGGAGGTTTCACAGTGAGGGATAAGGAGACAGCAGGGTAATGGCCTGAGGTTTCACAGTGAGGGGGAAGGAGACAGCAGGGTAATGGCCGGAGGTTTCACAGTGAGGGATAAGGAGACCACAGGGTAATGGCCGGACGTCTCACAGTGAGGGATAAGTAGACAACAGGGTAATGGCCGGAGGTTTCACAGTGAGGGATCAGGAGACAACAGGGTAATGGCTGGAGGTTTCACAGTGAGGGATAAGGAGACAACAGCGTAATTGCCGGAGGTCTCACAGTGATGGATAAGGAGACAACAGGGTAATGGCCGGAGGTTTCACAGTGAGGGATAAGGAGACAGCAGGGTAATTGCCGGAGGTTTCACTGTGAGGGATGAGGAGACCATAGGGTAATGGCCGGAGGTTTCACAGTGAGGGGGAAGGAGACAGCAGGGTAATGGCCGGAGGTTTCACAGTGGGGGATTAGGAGACAACAGGGTAATTGCCGGAGGTTTCACAGTGAGGGAGAAGGAGACAGCAGGGTAATGGCTGGAGGTTTCACAGTGGGGGATTAGGAGACAACAGGGTAATTGCCAGAGGTTTCACAGTGAGGGATAAGGAGACAACAGGGTAATGGCCTGAGGTTTCACAGTGAGGGGGAAGGAGACAGCAGGGTAATGGCCGGAGGTTTCACAGTGAGGGATAAGGAGACAGCAGGGTAATGGCCTGAGGTTTCACAGTGAGGGGGAAGGAGACAGCAGGGTAATGGCCGGAGGTTTCACAGTGAGGGATAAGGAGACAGCAGGGTAATTGCCGGAGGTTTCACTGTGATGGATGAGGAGACCATAGGGTAATGGCCGGAGGTTTGACAGTGAGGGGGAAGGAGACAGCAGGGTAATTGCCGGAGGTTTCACAGTGAGGGATAAGGAGACAACAGCGTAATTGCCGGAGGTCTCACAGTGATGGATAAGGAGACAACAGGGTAATGGCCGGAGGTTTCACAGTGAGGGGGAAGGAGACAGCAGGGTAATTGCCGGACGTCTCACAGTGAGGGATAAGGAGACCACAGGGTAATGGCCGGACGTCTCACAGTGAGGGATAAGTAGACAACAGGGTAATTGCCGGAGGTTTCACAGTGAGGGATAAGGAGACAACAGCGTAATTGCCGGAGGTCTCACAGTGAGGGATAAGGAGACAACAGGGTAATGGCCGGAGGTTTCACAGTGAGGGATAAGGAGACAACAGGGTAATGGCCTGAGTTTTCACAGTGAGGGAGAAGGAGGCAGCAGGGTAATGGCCGGAGGTTTCACAGTGAGTGATAAGGAGACAGCTGGGTAATTGCCGGAGGTTTCACTGTGAGGGATGAGGAGACCATAGGGTAATGGCCGGAGGTTTCACAGTGAGGGGGAAGGAGACAGCAGGGTAATGGCCGGAGGTTTCACAGTGAGGGATAAGGAGACAGCAGGGTAATTGCCAGAGGTTTCACTGTGAGGGATGATTAGACCATAGGGTAATGGCCGGAGGTTTCACAGTGAGGGGGAAGGAGACAGCAGGGTAATGGCCGGAGGTTTCACAGTGAGGGATAAGGAGAGAGCAGGGTAATTGCCGGAGGTTTCACTGTGAGGGGGAAGGAGACAGCAGGGTAATGGCCGGAGGTTTCACAGTGAGGGATAAGGAGACAGCAGGGTAATTGCCAGAGGTTTCACTGTGAGGGATGATTAGACCATAGGGTAATGGCCGGAGGTTTCACAGTGAGGGGGAAGGAGACAGCAGGGTAATGGCCGGAGGTTTCACAGTGAGGGATAAGGAGAGAGCAGGGTAATTGCCGGAGGTTTCACTGTGAGGGATGAGGAGACCATAGGGTAATGGCCGGAGGTTTCACCGTGAGGGATAAGGAGACAGCAGGGTAATTGCCAGAGGTTTCACTGTGAGGGATGAGGAGACAACAGGGTAATGGCCGGAGGTTTCACAGTGAGGGGGAAGGAGACAACAGGGTAATGGCCAGAGGTTTCACAGTGAGGGATAAGGAGACAACAGGGTAATGGCCTGAGTTTTCACAGTGAGGGAGAAGGAGGCAGCAGGGTAATGGCCGGAGGTTTCACAGTGAGGGATAAGGAGACAGCAGGGTAATTGCCGGAGTTTTCACTGTGAGGGATGAGGAGACCATAGGGTAATGGCCGGAGGTTTCACAGTGAGGGGGAAGGAGACAGCAGGGTAATGGCCGGAGGTTTCACAGTGGGGGATTAGGAGACAACAGGGTAATTGCCGGAGGTTTCACAGTGAGGGAGAAGGAGACAGCAGGGTAATGGCTGGAGGTTTCACAGTGGGGGATTAGGAGACAACAGGGTAATTGCCGGAGGTTTCACAGCGAGGGATAAGAAGACAACAGGGTAATGGCCTGAGGTTTCACAGTGAGGGGGAAGGAGACAGCAGGGTAATGGCCGGAGGTTTCACAGTGAGGGATAAGGAGACAGCAGGGTAATGGCCTGAGGTTTCACATTGAGGGGGAAGGAGACAGCAGGGTAATGGCCGGAGGTTTCACAGTGAGGGATAAGGAGACAGCAGGGTAATTCCTGGAGGTTTCACTGTGATGGATGAGGAGACCATAGGGTAATGGCCGGAGGTTTCACAGTGAGGGGGAAGGAGACAGCAGAGTAATGGCCGGAGGTTTCACAGTGAGGGATAAGGAGACAGCAGGGTAATTGCCGGAGGTTTCACAGTGAGGGATAAGGAGACAACAGCGTAATTGCCGGAGGTCTCACAGTGAGGAATAAGGAGACAACAAGTTAATGGCCGGAGGTTTCACTGTGAGGGATAAGGAGACAACAGGGTAATGGCCGGAGGTTTCACTGTGAGGGATAAGGAGACAGCAGGGTAATGGCCAGAGGTTTCACAGTGAGGGATGAGGAGACAACAGGGTAATTGCCGTAGGTTTCACAGTGAGGGATAAGGAGTCAGCAGGGTAATTGCCCCAGGTTTCACAGTGGGGGATTAGGAGACAACTGGGTAATTGCCGGAGGTTTCACAGTGAGGGATAAGGAGACAGCAGGGTAATGGCCTGAGGTTTCACAGTGAGGGATAAGGAGACATCAGGGTAATTGCCGGAGTTTGCACAGTGAGGTATAAGGAGACAACAGCGTAAATGCCGGAGGTCTCACAGTGAGGGATAAGGAGACAACAGCGTAAATGCCGGAGGTCTCACAGTGAGGAATAAGGAGACAACAATTTAATGGCCAGAGGTTTCACAGTGAGGGATAAGGAGACAGCAGGGTAATGGCCGGAGGTTTCACAGTGAGGGACGAGGAGACAACAGGGTAATTGCCGGAGTTTGCATAGTGAGGTATAAGGAGACAACAGGGTAATTGCCGGACGTCTCACAGTGAGGGATAAGGAGACCACAGGGTAATGGCCGGACGTCTCACAGTGAGGGATAAGTAGACAACGGGGTAATGGCCGGAGGTTTCACAGTGAGGGATAAGGAGACAACAGGGTAATGGCTGGAGGTTTCACAGTGAGGGATAAGGAGACAACACCGTAATTGCCGGAGGTCTCACAGTGAGGGATAAGGAGACAGTATGGTAATGGTCGGAGGTTTCACTGTGAGGGAGATGGAGACAGCAGGGTAATGGCTGGAGGTTTCACAGTGGGGGATTAGGAGACAACAGGGTAATTGCCGGAGGTTTCACAGTGAGGGAGAAGGAGACAGCAGGGTAATGGCTGGAGGTTTCACAGTGGGGGATTAGGAGACAACAGGGTAATTGCCGGAGGTTTCACAGTGAGGGATAAGGAGACAACAGGGTAATGGCCTGAGGTTTCACAGTGAGGGGGAAGGAGACAGCAGGGTAATGGCCGGAGGTTTCACAGTGAGGGATAAGGAGACAGCAGGGTAATGGCCTGAGGTTTCACAGTGAGGGGGAAGGAGACAGCAGGGTAATGGCCGGAGGTTTCACAGTGAGGGATAAGGAGACCACAGGGTAATGGCCGGACGTCTCACAGTGAGGGATAAGTAGACAACAGGGTAATGGCCGGAGGTTTCACAGTGAGGGATCAGGAGACAACAGGGTAATGGCTGGAGGTTTCACAGTGAGGGATAAGGAGACAACAGCGTAATTGCCGGAGGTCTCACAGTGATGGATAAGGAGACAACAGGGTAATGGCCGGAGGTTTCACAGTGAGGGATAAGGAGACAACAGGGTAATGGCCTGAGTTTTCACAGTGAGGGAGAAGGAGGCAGCAGGGTAATGGCCGGAGGTTTCACAGTGAGGGATAAGGAGACAGCAGGGTAATTGCCGGAGGTTTCACTGTGAGGGATGAGGAGACCATAGGGTAATGGCCGGAGGTTTCACAGTGAGGGGGAAGGAGACAGCAGGGTAATGGCCGGAGGTTTCACAGTGGGGGATTAGGAGACAACAGGGTAATTGCCGGAGGTTTCACAGTGAGGGAGAAGGAGACAGCAGGGTAATGGCTGGAGGTTTCACAGTGGGGGATTAGGAGACAACAGGGTAATTGCCAGAGGTTTCACAGTGAGGGATAAGGAGACAACAGGGTAATGGCCTGAGGTTTCACAGTGAGGGGGAAGGAGACAGCAGGGTAATGGCCGGAGGTTTCACAGTGAGGGATAAGGAGACAGCAGGGTAATGGCCTGAGGTTTCACAGTGAGGGGGAAGGAGACAGCAGGGTAATTGCCGGAGGTTTCACTGTGATGGATGAGGAGACCATAGGGTAATGGCCGGAGGTTTGACAGTGAGGGGGAAGGAGACAGCAGGGTAATTGCCGGAGGTTTCACAGTGAGGGATAAGGAGACCACAGGGTAATGGCCGGACGTCTCACAGTGAGGGATAAGGAGACAACAGGGTAATGGCTGGAGGTTTCACAGTGAGGGATAAGGAGACAACAGCGTAATTGCCGGAGGTCTCACAGTGATGGATAAGGAGACAACAGGGTAATGGCCGGAGGTTTCACAGTGAGGGGGAAGGAGACAGCAGGGTAATTGCCGGACGTCTCACAGTGAGGGATAAGGAGACCACAGGGTAATGGCCGGACGTCTCACAGTGAGGGATAAGTAGACAACAGGGTAATGGCCGGAGGTTTCACAGTGAGGGATAAGGAGACAACAGCGTAATTGCCGGAGGTCTCACAGTGAGGGATAAGGAGACAACAGGGTAATGGCCGGAGGTTTCACAGTGAGGGATAAGGAGACAACAGGGTAATGGCCTGAGTTTTCACAGTGAGGGAGAAGGAGGCAGCAGGGTAATGGCCGGAGGTTTCACAGTGAGTGATAAGGAGACAGCTGGGTAATTGCCGGAGGTTTCACTGTGAGGGATGAGGAGACCATAGGGTAATGGCCGGAGGTTTCACAGTGAGGGGGAAGGAGACAGCAGGGTAATGGCCGGAGGTTTCACAGTGAGGGATAAGGAGACAGCAGGGTAATTGCCAGAGGTTTCACTGTGAGGGATGATTAGACCATAGGGTAATGGCCGGAGGTTTCACAGTGAGGGGGAAGGAGACAGCAGGGTAATGGCCGGAGGTTTCACAGTGAGGGATAAGGAGACAGCAGGGTAATTGCCGGAGGTTTCACTGTGATGGATGAGGAGACCATAGGGTAATGGCCGGAGGTTTGACAGTGAGGGGGAAGGAGACAGCAGGGTAATTGCCGGAGGTTTCACAGTGAGGGATAAGGAGACCACAGGGTAATGGCCGGACGTCTCACAGTGAGGGATCAGGAGACAACAGGGTAATGGCTGGAGGTTTCACAGTGAGGGATAAGGAGACAACAGCGTAATTGCCGGAGGTCTCACAGTGATGGATAAGGAGACAACAGGGTAATGGCCGGAGGTTTCACAGTGAGGGGGAAGGAGACAGCAGGGTAATGGCCGGAGGTTTCACAGTGAGGGATAAGGAGACAGCAGGGTAATGGCTGGAGGTTTCACATTGGGGGATTAGGAGACAACAGGGTAATTGCCGGAGGTTTCACAGTGAGGGATAAGGAGACAACAGGGTAATGGCCTGAGGTTTCACAGTGAGTGGGAAGGAGACAGCAGGGTAATGGCCGGAGGTTTCACAGTGAGGGATAAGGAGACAGCAGGGTAATGGCCTGAGGTTTCACAGTGAGGGGGAAGGAGACAGCAGGGCAGTGGCCGGAGGTTTCACAGTGAGGGATATGGAGACAGCAGGGTAATTGCCGGAGGTTTCACTGTGATGGATGAGGAGACCATAGGGTAATGGCCGGAGGTTTCACAGTGAGGGGGAAGGAGACAGCAGGGTAATTGCCGGAGGTCTCACAGTGAGGGATAAGGAGACAGTAGGGTAATGGTCGGAGGTTTCACTGTGAGGGAGATGGAGACAGCAGGGTAATGGCTGGAGGTTTCACAGTGGGGGATTAGGAGACAACAGGGTAATTGCCGGAGGTTTCACAGTGAGGGATAAGGAGACAACAGGGTAATGGCCGGAGGTTTCACAGTGAGGGGGAAGGAGACAGCAGGGTAATGGCCGGAGGTTTCACAGTGAGGGATAAGGAGACAGCAGGGTAATGGCCTGAGGTTTCACAGTGAGGGGGAAGGAGACAGCAGGGCAATGGCCGGAGGTTTCACAGTGAGGGATATGGAGACAGCAGGGTAATTGCCGGAGGTTTCACTGTGATGGATGAGGAGACCATAGGGTAATGGCCGGAGGTTTCACAGTGAGGGGGAAGGAGACAGCAGGGTAATGGCCGGAGGTTTCACAGTGAGGGATAAGGAGACAGCAGGGTAATTGCCGGAGGTTTCACTGTGAGGGATGAGGAGACAACAGGGTAATGGCCGGAGGTTTCACAGTGAGGGATAAGGAGACAACAGGGTAATGGCCTGAGTTTTCACAGTGAGGGAGAAGGAGGCAGCAGGGTAATGGCCGGAGGTTTCACAGTGAGGGATAAGGAGTCAGCAGGGTAATTGCCCCAGGTTTCACAGTGGGGGATTAGGAGACAACTGGGTAATTGCCGGAGGTTTCACAGTGAGGGATAAGGAGACAGCAGGGTAATGGCCTGAGGTTTCACAGTGAGGGGGAAGGAGACAGCAGGGTAATGGCCTGAGGTTTCACAGTGAGGGATAAGGAGACATCAGGGTAATGGCCGGAGGTTTCACAGTGAGGGTCGAGGAGACAGCAGGGTAATGGCCTGAGGTTTCACAGTGAGGGATAAGGAGACATCAGGGTAATGGCCGGAGGTTTCACAGTGAGGGATGAGGAGACAGCAGGGTAATGGCTGGAGGTTTCACAGTGAGGGATAAGGAGACGGCAGGGTAATGGTCGGAGGTTTCACTGTGAGCGATAAGGAGACAACAGGGTAATGGTCGGAGGTTTCACTGTGAGGGATAAGGGGACAGCAGGGTAATGGTCGGAGGTTTCACTGTGAGGGATAAGGAGACAGCAGGGTAATGGCCGGAGGTTTCACAGTGAGGGATAAGGAGACAGCAGGGTAATGGCCCGAGGTTTCACATTGAGGGATGAGGAGACTGCAGGGTAATTGCTGGAGGTTTCACAGTGAGGGATAAGGAGATGGCAGGGTAATGGCCGGAGGTTTCACAGTGAGGGATGAGGAGACAGTAGGGTAATGGTCGGAGGTTTCACAGTGAGGGATGAGGAGACAGTAGGGTAATGGCCGGAGGTTTCACAGTGAGGGATGAGGAGACAGTAGGGTAATGGTCGGAGGTTTCACAGTGAGGGATGAGGAGACAGTAGGGTAATGGTCGGAGGTTTCACAGTGAGGGATGAGGAGACAGTAGGGTAATGGCCGGAGGTTTCACAGTGAGGGATAAGGAGACAGTAGGGTAATGGCCGGAGGTTTCACAGTGAGGGATGAGGAGACAGTAGGGTAATGGTCGGAGGTCTCACAGTGAGGGATAAGGAGACAGCAGGGTAATGGCCGGAGGTTTCACAGTGAGGGATAAGGAGACAGTAGGGTAATGGCCGGAGGTTTCACAGTGAGGGATGAGGAGACAGTAGGGTAATGGTCGGAGGTTTCACTGTGAGGGATAAGGAGACAGTAGGGTAATGGCCGGAGGTTTCACAGTGAGGGATGAGGAGACAGTAGGGTAATGGTCGGAGGTTTCACTGTGAGGGAGAAGGAGACAGCAGGGTAATGGCCGGAGGTTTCACATTGAGGGATAAGGAGACAACAGGGTAATGGCCGGAGGTTTCACATTGAGGGATAAGGAGACAACAGGGTAATGGCCGGAGGTTTCACATTGAGGGATAAGGAGACAACAGGGTAATGGCCGGAGGTTTCACTGTGAGGGATGAGGAGACAACAGGGTAATGGCCGGAGGTTTCACATTGAGGGATAAGGAGACAACAGGGTAATGGCCGGAGGTTTCACATTGAGGGATAAGGAGACAACAGGGTAATGGCCGGAGGTTTCACTGTGAGGGATAAGGAGACAACGGTAATGGCCGGAGGTTTCACAGTGAGGGATAAGGAGACAACAGGGTAATGGCCTGAGTTTTCACAGTGAGGGAGAAGGAGGCAGCAGGGTAATTGCCGGAGGTTTCACTGTGAGGGATGAGGAGACCATAGGGTAATGGCCGGAGGTTTCACAGTGAGGGGGAAGGAGACAGCAGGGTAATGGCCGGAGGTTTCACAGTGGGGGATTAGGAGACAACAGGGTAATTGCCGGAGGTTTCACAGTGAGGGAGAAGGAGACAGCAGGGTAATGGCTGGAGGTTTCACAGTGGGGGATTAGGAGACAACAGGGTAATTGCCGGAGGTTTCACAGTGAGGGATAAGGAGACAACAGGGTAATGGCCTGAGGTTTCACAGTGAGGGGGAAGGAGACAGCAGGGTAATGGCCGGAGGTTTCACAGTGAGGGATAAGGAGACAGCAGGGTAATGGCCTGAGGTTTCACAGTGAGGGGGAAGGAGACAGCAGGGTAATGGCCGGAGGTTTCACAGTGAGGGATAAGGAGACAGCAGGGTAATTGCCGGAGGTTTCACTGTGATGGATGAGGAGACCATAGGGTAATGGCCGGAGGTTTGACAGTGAGGGGGAAGGAGACAGCAGGGTAATTGCCGGAGGTTTCACAGTGAGGGATAAGGAGACCACAGGGTAATGGCCGGACGTCTCACAGTGAGGGATAAGGAGACAACAGGGTAATGGCTGGAGGTTTCACAGTGAGGGATAAGGAGACAACAGCGTAATTTCCGGAGGTCTCACAGTGATGGATAAGGAGACAACAGGGTAATGGCCGGAGGTTTCACAGTGAGGGGGAAGGAGACAGCAGGGTAATGGCCGGAGGTTTCACAGTGAGGGATAAGGAGACAGCAGGGTAATGGCTGGAGGTTTCACAGTGGGGGATTAGGAGACAACAGGGTAATTGCCGGAGGTTTCACAGTGAGGGATAAGGAGACAACAGGGTAATGGCCTGAGGTTTCACAGTGAGGGGGAAGGAGACAGCAGGGTAATGGCCGGAGGTTTCACAGTGAGGGATAAGGAGACAGCAGGGTAATGGCCTGAGGTTTCACAGTGAGGGGGAAGGAGACAGCAGGGCAATGGCCGGAGGTTTCACAGTGAGGGATATGGAGACAGCAGGGTAATTGCCGGAGGTTTCACTGTGATGGATGAGGAGACCATAGGGTAATGGCCGGAGGTTTCACAGTGAGGGGGAAGGAGACAGCAGGGTAATTGCCGGAGGTCTCACAGTGAGGGATAAGGAGACAGTAGGGTAATGGTCGGAGGTTTCACTGTGAGGGAGATGGAGACAGCAGGGTAATGGCTGGAGGTTTCACAGTGGGGGATTAGGAGACAACAGGGTAATTGCCGGAGGTTTCACAGTGAGGGAGAAGGAGACAGCAGGGTAATGGCTGGAGGTTTCACAGTGGGGGATTAGGAGACAACAGGGTAATTGCCGGAGGTTTCACAGTGAGGGATAAGGAGACAACAGGGTAATGGCCGGAGGTTTCACAGTGAGGGGGAAGGAGACAGCAGGGTAATGGCCGGAGGTTTCACAGTGAGGGATAAGGAGACAGCAGGGTAATGGCCTGAGGTTTCACAGTGAGGGGGAAGGAGACAGCAGGGCAATGGCCGGAGGTTTCACAGTGAGGGATATGGAGACAGCAGGGTAATTGCCGGAGGTTTCACTGTGATGGATGAGGAGACCATAGGGTAATGGCCGGAGGATTCACAGTGAGGGGGAAGGAGACAGCAGGGTAATGGCCGGAGGTTTCACAGTGAGGGATAAGGAGACAGCAGGGTAATTGCCGGAGGTTTCACTGTGAGGGATGAGGAGACAACAGGGTAATGGCCGGAGGTTTCACAGTGAGGGATAAGGAGACAACAGGGTAATGGCCTGAGTTTTCACAGTGAGGGAGAAGGAGGCAGCAGGGTAATGGCCGGAGGTTTCACAGTGAGGGATAGGGAGTCAGCAGGGTAATTGCCCCAGGTTTCACAGTGGGGGATTAGGAGACAACTGGGTAATTGCCGGAGGTTTCACAGTGAGGGATAAGGAGACAGCAGGGTAATGGCCTGAGGTTTCACAGTGAGGGGGAAGGAGACAGCAGGGTAATGGCCTGAGGTTTCACAGTGAGGGATAAGGAGACATCAGGGTAATGGCCTGAGGTTTCACAGTGAGGGGGAAGGAGACAGCAGGGTAATGGCCTGAGGTTTCACAGTGAGGGATAAGGAGACATCAGGGTAATGGCCGGAGGTTTCACAGTGAGGGATGAGGAGACTGCAGGGTAATGGCTGGAGGTTTCACTGTGAGCGATAAGGAGACAACAGGGTAATGGTCGGAGGTTTCACTGTGAGGGATAAAGAGACAACAGGGTAATGGTCGGAGGTTTCACTGTGAGGGATAAGGGGACAGCAGGGTAATGGTCGGAGGTTTCACTGTGAGCGATAAAGAGACAGCAGGGTAATGGCCGGTGGTTTCACTGTGAGGGATAAGGAGACAGCAGGGTAATGGTCGGAGGTTTCACAGTGAGGGATGAGCAGACAGTAGGGTAATGGTCGGAGGTTTCACAGTGAGGGATGAGGAGACAGTAGGGTAATGGCCGGAGGTTTCACAGTGAGGGATAAGGAGACAGTAGGGTAATGGCCGGAGGTTTCACAGTGAGGGATGAGGAGACAGTAGGGTAATGGTCGGAGGTCTCACAGTGAGGGATAAGGAGACAGCAGGGTAATGGCTGGAGGTTTCACAGTGAGGGATAAGGAGACAGCAGGGTAATGGCCGGAGGTTTCACAGTGAGGGATGAGGAGACAGTAGGGTAATGGTCGGAGGTTTCACTGTGAGGGAGAAGGAGACAGCAGGGTAATTGCCGGACGTCTCACAGTGAGGGATGAGGAGACAACAGGGTAATGGCCGGAGGTTTCACATTGAGGGATAAGGAGACAACAGGGTAATGGCCGGAGGTTTCACGTTGAGGGATAAGGAGACAACAGGGTAATGGCCGGAGGTTTCACATTGAGGGATAAGGAGACAACAGGGTAATGGCCGGAGGTTTCACATTGAGGGATAAGGAGACAACAGGGTAATGGCCGGAGGTTTCACTGTGAGGGATAAGGAGACAACGGTAATGGCCGGAGGTTTCACAGTGAGGGATAAGGAGACAACAGGGTAATGGCCTGAGTTTTCACAGTGAGGGAGAAGGAGGCAGCAGGGTAATGGCCGGAGGTTTCACAGTGAGGGATAAGGAGACAGCAGGGTAATTGCCGGAGGTTTCACTGTGAGGGATGAGGAGACCATAGGGTAATGGCCGGAGGTTTCACAGTGAGGGGGAAGGAGACAGCAGGGTAATGGCCGGAGGTTTCACAGTGGGGGATTAGGAGACAACAGGGTAATTGCCGGAGGTTTCACAGTGAGGGAGAAGGAGACAGCAGGGTAATGGCTGGAGGTTTCACAGTGGGGGATTAGGAGACAACAGGGTAATTGCCGGAGGTTTCACAGTGAGTGATAAGGAGACAACAGGGTAATGGCCTGAGATTTCACAGTGAGGGGGAAGGAGACAGCAGGGTAATGGCCGGAGGTTTCACAGTGAGGGATAAGGAGACAGCAGGGTAATGGCCTGAGGTTTCACAGTGAGGGGGAAGGAGACAGCAGGGTAATTGCCGGAGGTTTCACTGTGATGGATGAGGAGACCATAGGGTAATGGCCGGAGGTTTGACAGTGAGGGGGAAGGAGACAGCAGGGTAATTGCCGGAGGTTTCACAGTGAGGGATAAGGAGACCACAGGGTAATGGCCGGACGTCTCACAGTGAGGGATAAGGAGACAACAGGGTAATGGCTGGAGGTTTCACAGTGAGGGATAAGGAGACAACAGCGTAATTGCCAGA
This sequence comes from Hypanus sabinus, assembly GCF_030144855.1. Lineage (NCBI taxonomy): Eukaryota > Metazoa > Chordata > Chondrichthyes > Myliobatiformes > Dasyatidae > Hypanus > Hypanus sabinus. Next base: position 113,188,426 of record NC_082712.1, on the reverse strand, counting down.
GGTCTCACAGTGATGGATAAGGAGACAACAGGGTAATGGCCGGAGGTTTCACAGTGAGGGGGAAGGAGACAGCAGGGTAATGGCCGGAGGTTTCACAGTGAGGGATAAGGAGACAGCAGGGTAATTGCCGGAGGTTTCACTGTGAGGGATGAGGAGACAACAGGGTAATGGCCGGAGGTTTCACAGTGAGGGATAAGGAGACAACAGGGTAATGGCCTGAGTTTTCACAGTGAGGGAGAAGGAGGCAGCAGGGTAATGGCCGGAGGTTTCACAGTGAGGGATAAGGAGTCAGCAGGGTAATTGCCCCAGGTTTCACAGTGGGGGATTAGGAGACAACAGGGTAATTGCCGGAGGTTTCACAGTGAGGGATAAGGAGACAGCAGGGTAATGGCCGGAGGTTTCACAGTGAGGGTCGAGGAGACAGCAGGGTAATGGCCTGAGGTTTCACAGTGAGGGATAAGGAGACATCAGGGTAATGGCCGGAGGTTTCACAGTGAGGGATGAGGAGACAGCAGGGTAATGGTCGGAGGTTTCACTGTGAGGGATAAGGAGACTGCAGGGCAATGGTCGGAGGTTTCACTGTGAGCGATAAGGAGACAACAGGGTAATTGCCGGAGGTTTCACAGTGAGGGATAAGGAGACTGCAGGGCAATGGTCGGAGGTTTCACTGTGAGGGATAAGGGGACAGCAGGGTAATGGTCGGAGGTTTCACTGTGAGGGATAAGGGGACAGCAGGGTAATGGTCGGAGGTTTCACTGTGAGCGATAAAGAGACAGCAGGGTAATGGCCGGTGGTTTCACAGTGAGGGATAAGGAGACAGTAGGGTAATGACCGGAGGTTTCACAGTGAGGGATGAGGAGACAGTAGGGTAATGGTCGGAGGTCTCACAGTGAGGGATAAGGAGACAGCAGGGTAATGGCCGGAGGTTTCACAGTGAGGGATAAGGAGACAGCAGGGTAATGGCCGGAGGTTTCACAGTGAGGGATAAGGAGACAGTAGGGTAATGGCCGGAGGTTTCACAGTGAGGGATGAGGAGACAGTAGGGTAATGGTCGGAGGTTTCACTGTGAGGGAGAAGGAGACAACAGGGTAATGGTCGGAGGTTTCACTGTGAGGGAGAAGGAGACAGCAGGGTAATGGCCGGAGGTTTCACATTGAGGGATAAGGAGACAACAGGGTAATGGCCGGAGGTTTCACATTGAGGGATAAGGAGACAACAGGGTAATGGCCGGAGGTTTCACATTGAGGGATAAGGAGACAACAGGGTAATGGCCGGAGGTTTCACATTGAGGGATAAGGAGACAACAGGGTAATGGCCGGAGGTTTCACTGTGAGGGATAAGGAGACAACGGTAATGGCCGGAGGTTTCACAGTGAGGGATAAGGAGACAACAGGGTAATGGCCTGAGTTTTCACAGTGAGGGAGAAGGAGGCAGCAGGGTAATGGCCGGAGGTTTCACAGTGAGGGATAAGGAGACAGCAGGGTAATTGCCGGAGGTTTCACTGTGAGGGATGAGGAGACCATAGGGTAATGGCCGGAGGTTTCACAGTGAGGGGGAAGGAGACAGCAGGGTAATGGCCGGAGGTTTCACAGTGGGGGATTAGGAGACAACAGGGTAAATGCCGGAGGTTTCACAGTGAGGGAGAAGGAGACAGCAGGGTAATGGCTGGAGGTTTCACAGTGGGGGATTAGGAGACAACAGGGTAATTGCCGGAGGTTTCACAGTGAGGGATAAGGAGACAACAGGGTAATGGCCTGAGGTTTCACAGTGAGGGGGAAGGAGACAGCAGGGTAATGGCCGGAGGTTTCACAGTGAGGGATAAGGAGACAGCAGGGTAATTGCCGGAGGTTTCACTGTGATGGATGAGGAGACCATAGGGTAATGGCCGGAGGTTTGACAGTGAGGGGGAAGGAGACAGCAGGGTAATTGCCGGAGGTTTCACAGTGAGGGATAAGGAGACCACAGGGTAATGGCCGGACGTCTCACAGTGAGGGATAAGGAGACAACAGGGTAATGGCTGGAGGTTTCACAGTGAGGGATAAGGAGACAACAGCGTAATTGCCGGAGGTCTCACAGTGATGGATAAGGAGACAACAGGGTAATGGCCGGAGGTTTCACAGTGAGGGGGAAGGAGACAGCAGGGTAATGGCCGGAGGTTTCACAGTGAGGGATAAGGAGACCACAGGGTAATGGCCGGACGTCTCACAGTGAGGGATAAGGAGACAACAGGGTAATGGCTGGAGGTTTCACAGTGAGGGATAAGGAGACAACAGCGTAATTGCCGGAGGTCTCACAGTGATGGATAAGGATACAACAGGGTAATGGCCGGAGGTTTCACAGTGAGGGGGAAGGAGACAGCAGGGTAATGGCCGGAGGTTTCACAGTGAGGGATAAGGAGACAGCAGGGTAATGGCTGGAGGTTTCACAGTGGGGGATTAGGAGACAACAGGGTAATTGCCGGAGGTTTCACAGTGAGGGATAAGGAGACAACAGGGTAATGGCCTGAGGTTTCACAGTGAGGGGGAAGGAGACAGCAGGGTAATGGCCGGAGGTTTCACAGTGAGGGATAAGGAGACAGCAGGGTAATGGCCTGAGGTTTCACAGTGAGGGGGAAGGAGACAGCAGGGCAATGGCCGGAGGTTTCACAGTGAGGGATATGGAGACAGCAGGGTAATTGCCGGAGGTTTCAGTGTGATGGATGAGGAGACCATAGGGTAATGGCCGGAGGTTTCACAGTGAGGGGGAAGGAGACAGCAGGGTAATTGCCGGAGGTCTCACAGTGAGGGATAAGGAGACAGTAGGGTAATGGTCGGAGGTTTCACTGTGAGGGAGATGGAGACAGCAGGGTAATGGCTGGAGGTTTCACAGTGGGGGATTAGGAGACAACAGGGTAATTGCCGGAGGTTTCACAGTGAGGGAGAAGGAGACAGCAGGGTAATGGCTGGAGGTTTCACAGTGGGGGATTAGGAGACAACAGGGTAATTGCCGGAGGTTTCACAGTGAGGGATAAGGAGACAACAGGGTAATGGCCGGAGGTTTCACAGTGAGGGGGAAGGAGACAGCAGGGCAATGGCCGGAGGTTTCACAGTGAGGGATATGGAGACAGCAGGGTAATTGCCGGAGGTTTCACTGTGATGGATGAGGAGACCATAGGGTAATGGCCGGAGGTTTGACAGTGAGGGGGAAGGAGACAGCAGGGTAATTGCCGGAGGTTTCACAGTGAGGGATAAGGAGACCACAGGGTAATGGCCGGACGTCTCACAGTGAGGGATAAGGAGACAACAGGGTAATGGCTGGAGGTTTCACTGTGAGGGATGAGGAGACAACAGGGTAATGGCCGGAGGTTTCACAGTGAGGGGGAAGGAGACAGCAGGGTAATGGCCGGAGGTTTCACAGTGAGGGATAAGGAGACAGCAGGGTAATTGCCGGAGGTTTCACTGTGAGGGATGAGGAGACAACAGGGTAATGGCCGGAGGTTTCACAGTGAGGGATAAGGAGACAACAGGGTAATGGCCTGAGTTTTCACAGTGAGGGAGAAGGAGGCAGCAGGGTAATGGCCGGAGGTTTCACAGTGAGGGATAAGGAGTCAGCAGGGTAATTGCCCCAGGTTTCACAGTGGGGGATTAGGAGACAACTGGGTAATGGCCTGAGTTTTCACAGTGAGGGATAAGGGGACAGCAGGGTAATGGTCGGAGGTTTCACTGTGAGCGATAAAGAGACAGCAGGGTAATGGCCGGTGGTTTCACAGTGAGGGATAAGGAGACAGTAGGGTAATGACCGGAGGTTTCACAGTGAGGGATGAGGAGACAGTAGGGTAATGGTCGGAGGTCTCACAGTGAGGGATAAGGAGACAGCAGGGTAATGGCCGGAGGTTTCACAGTGAGGGATAAGGAGACAGCAGGGTAATGGCCGGAGGTTTCACAGTGAGGGATAAGGAGACAGTAGGGTAATGGCCGGAGGTTTCACAGTGAGGGATGAGGAGACAGTAGGGTAATGGTCGGAGGTTTCACTGTGAGGGAGAAGGAGACAACAGGGTAATGGTCGGAGGTTTCACTGTGAGGGAGAAGGAGACAGCAGGGTAATGGCCGGAGGTTTCACATTGAGGGATAAGGAGACAACAGGGTAATGGCCGGAGGTTTCACATTGAGGGATAAGGAGACAACAGGGTAATGGCCGGAGGTTTCACATTGAGGGATAAGGAGACAACAGGGTAATGGCCGGAGGTTTCACATTGAGGGATAAGGAGACAACAGGGTAATGGCCGGAGGTTTCACTGTGAGGGATAAGGAGACAACGGTAATGGCCGGAGGTTTCACAGTGAGGGATAAGGAGACAACAGGGTAATGGCCTGAGTTTTCACAGTGAGGGAGAAGGAGGCAGCAGGGTAATGGCCGGAGGTTTCACAGTGAGGGATAAGGAGACAGCAGGGTAATTGCCGGAGGTTTCACTGTGAGGGATGAGGAGACCATAGGGTAATGGCCGGAGGTTTCACAGTGAGGGGGAAGGAGACAGCAGGGTAATGGCCGGAGGTTTCACAGTGGGGGATTAGGAGACAACAGGGTAAATGCCGGAGGTTTCACAGTGAGGGAGAAGGAGGCAGCAGGGTAATGGCCGGAGGTTTCACAGTGAGGGATAGGGAGTCAGCAGGGTAATTGCCCCAGGTTTCACAGTGGGGGATTAGGAGACAACTGGGTAATTGCCGGAGGTTTCACAGTGAGGGATAAGGAGACAGCAGGGTAATGGCCTGAGGTTTCACAGTGAGGGGGAAGGAGACAGCAGGGTAATGGCCTGAGGTTTCACAGTGAGGGATAAGGAGACATCAGGGTAATGGCCTGAGGTTTCACAGTGAGGGGGAAGGAGACAGCAGGGTAATGGCCTGAGGTTTCACAGTGAGGGATAAGGAGACATCAGGGTAATGGCCGGAGGTTTCACAGTGAGGGATGAGGAGACTGCAGGGTAATGGCTGGAGGTTTCACTGTGAGCGATAAGGAGACAACAGGGTAATGGTCGGAGGTTTCACTGTGAGGGATAAAGAGACAACAGGGTAATGGTCGGAGGTTTCACTGTGAGGGATAAGGGGACAGCAGGGTAATGGTCGGAGGTTTCACTGTGAGCGATAAAGAGACAGCAGGGTAATGGCCGGTGGTTTCACTGTGAGGGATAAGGAGACAGCAGGGTAATGGTCGGAGGTTTCACAGTGAGGGATGAGCAGACAGTAGGGTAATGGTCGGAGGTTTCACAGTGAGGGATGAGGAGACAGTAGGGTAATGGCCGGAGGTTTCACAGTGAGGGATAAGGAGACAGTAGGGTAATGGCCGGAGGTTTCACAGTGAGGGATGAGGAGACAGTAGGGTAATGGTCGGAGGTCTCACAGTGAGGGATAAGGAGACAGCAGGGTAATGGCTGGAGGTTTCACAGTGAGGGATAAGGAGACAGCAGGGTAATGGCCGGAGGTTTCACAGTGAGGGATGAGGAGACAGTAGGGTAATGGTCGGAGGTTTCACTGTGAGGGAGAAGGAGACAGCAGGGTAATTGCCGGACGTCTCACAGTGAGGGATGAGGAGACAACAGGGTAATGGCCGGAGGTTTCACATTGAGGGATAAGGAGACAACAGGGTAATGGCCGGAGGTTTCACGTTGAGGGATAAGGAGACAACAGGGTAATGGCCGGAGGTTTCACATTGAGGGATAAGGAGACAACAGGGTAATGGCCGGAGGTTTCACATTGAGGGATAAGGAGACAACAGGGTAATGGCCGGAGGTTTCACTGTGAGGGATAAGGAGACAACGGTAATGGCCGGAGGTTTCACAGTGAGGGATAAGGAGACAACAGGGTAATGGCCTGAGTTTTCACAGTGAGGGAGAAGGAGGCAGCAGGGTAATGGCCGGAGGTTTCACAGTGAGGGATAAGGAGACAGCAGGGTAATTGCCGGAGGTTTCACTGTGAGGGATGAGGAGACCATAGGGTAATGGCCGGAGGTTTCACAGTGAGGGGGAAGGAGACAGCAGGGTAATGGCCGGAGGTTTCACAGTGGGGGATTAGGAGACAACAGGGTAATTGCCGGAGGTTTCACAGTGAGGGAGAAGGAGACAGCAGGGTAATGGCTGGAGGTTTCACAGTGGGGGATTAGGAGACAACAGGGTAATTGCCGGAGGTTTCACAGTGAGTGATAAGGAGACAACAGGGTAATGGCCTGAGATTTCACAGTGAGGGGGAAGGAGACAGCAGGGTAATGGCCGGAGGTTTCACAGTGAGGGATAAGGAGACAGCAGGGTAATGGCCTGAGGTTTCACAGTGAGGGGGAAGGAGACAGCAGGGTAATTGCCGGAGGTTTCACTGTGATGGATGAGGAGACCATAGGGTAATGGCCGGAGGTTTGACAGTGAGGGGGAAGGAGACAGCAGGGTAATTGCCGGAGGTTTCACAGTGAGGGATAAGGAGACCACAGGGTAATGGCCGGACGTCTCACAGTGAGGGATAAGGAGACAACAGGGTAATGGCTGGAGGTTTCACAGTGAGGGATAAGGAGACAACAGCGTAATTGCCAGAGGTCTCACAGTGATGGATAAGGAGACAACAGGGTAATGGCCGGAGGTTTCACAGTGAGGGGGAAGGAGACAGCAGGGTAATGGCCGGAGGTTTCACAGTGAGGGATAAGGAGACAGCAGGGTAATTGCCGGAGGTTTCACTGTGAGGGATGAGGAGACAACAGGGTAATGGCCGGAGGTTTCACAGTGAGGGATAAGGAGACAACAGGGTAATGGCCTGAGTTTTCACAGTGAGGGAGAAGGAGGCAGCAGGGTAATGGCCGGAGGTTTCACAGTGAGGGATAAGGAGTCAGCAGGGTAATTGCCCCAGGTTTCACAGTGGGGGATTAGGAGACAACAGGGTAATTGCCGGAGGTTTCACAGTGAGGGATAAGGAGACAGCAGGGTAATGGCCGGAGGTTTCACAGTGAGGGTCGAGGAGACAGCAGGGTAATGGCCTGAGGTTTCACAGTGAGGGATAAGGAGACATCAGGGTAATGGCCGGAGGTTTCACAGTGAGGGATGAGGAGACAGCAGGGTAATGGTCGGAGGTTTCACTGTGAGGGATAAGGAGACTGCAGGGCAATGGTCGGAGGTTTCACTGTGAGCGATAAGGAGACAACAGGGTAATTGCCGGAGGTTTCACAGTGAGGGATAAGGAGACTGCAGGGCAATGGTCGGAGGTTTCACTGTGAGGGATAAGGGGACAGCAGGGTAATGGTCGGAGGTTTCACTGTGAGGGATAAGGGGACAGCAGGGTAATGGTCGGAGGTTTCACTGTGAGCGATAAAGAGACAGCAGGGTAATGGCCGGTGGTTTCACAGTGAGGGATAAGGAGACAGTAGGGTAATGACCGGAGGTTTCACAGTGAGGGATGAGGAGACAGTAGGGTAATGGTCGGAGGTCTCACAGTGAGGGATAAGGAGACAGCAGGGTAATGGCCGGAGGTTTCACAGTGAGGGATAAGGAGACAGCAGGGTAATGGCCGGAGGTTTCACAGTGAGGGATAAGGAGACAGTAGGGTAATGGCCGGAGGTTTCACAGTGAGGGATGAGGAGACAGTAGGGTAATGGTCGGAGGTTTCACTGTGAGGGAGAAGGAGACAACAGGGTAATGGTCGGAGGTTTCACTGTGAGGGAGAAGGAGACAGCAGGGTAATGGCCGGAGGTTTCACATTGAGGGATAAGGAGACAACAGGGTAATGGCCGGAGGTTTCACATTGAGGGATAAGGAGACAACAGGGTAATGGCCGGAGGTTTCACATTGAGGGATAAGGAGACAACAGGGTAATGGCCGGAGGTTTCACATTGAGGGATAAGGAGACAACAGGGTAATGGCCGGAGGTTTCACTGTGAGGGATAAGGAGACAACGGTAATGGCCGGAGGTTTCACAGTGAGGGATAAGGAGACAACAGGGTAATGGCCTGAGTTTTCACAGTGAGGGAGAAGGAGGCAGCAGGGTAATGGCCGGAGGTTTCACAGTGAGGGATAAGGAGACAGCAGGGTAATTGCCGGAGGTTTCACTGTGAGGGATGAGGAGACCATAGGGTAATGGCCGGAGGTTTCACAGTGAGGGGGAAGGAGACAGCAGGGTAATGGCCGGAGGTTTCACAGTGGGGGATTAGGAGACAACAGGGTAAATGCCGGAGGTTTCACAGTGAGGGAGAAGGAGACAGCAGGGTAATGGCTGGAGGTTTCACAGTGGGGGATTAGGAGACAACAGGGTAATTGCCGGAGGTTTCACAGTGAGGGATAAGGAGACAACAGGGTAATGGCCTGAGGTTTCACAGTGAGGGGGAAGGAGACAGCAGGGTAATGGCCGGAGGTTTCACAGTGAGGGATAAGGAGACAGCAGGGTAATTGCCGGAGGTTTCACTGTGATGGATGAGGAGACCATAGGGTAATGGCCGGAGGTTTGACAGTGAGGGGGAAGGAGACAGCAGGGTAATTGCCGGAGGTTTCACAGTGAGGGATAAGGAGACCACAGGGTAATGGCCGGACGTCTCACAGTGAGGGATAAGGAGACAACAGGGTAATGGCTGGAGGTTTCACAGTGAGGGATAAGGAGACAACAGCGTAATTGCCGGAGGTCTCACAGTGATGGATAAGGAGACAACAGGGTAATGGCCGGAGGTTTCACAGTGAGGGGGAAGGAGACAGCAGGGTAATGGCCGGAGGTTTCACAGTGAGGGATAAGGAGACCACAGGGTAATGGCCGGACGTCTCACAGTGAGGGATAAGGAGACAACAGGGTAATGGCTGGAGGTTTCACAGTGAGGGATAAGGAGACAACAGCGTAATTGCCGGAGGTCTCACAGTGATGGATAAGGATACAACAGGGTAATGGCCGGAGGTTTCACAGTGAGGGGGAAGGAGACAGCAGGGTAATGGCCGGAGGTTTCACAGTGAGGGATAAGGAGACAGCAGGGTAATGGCTGGAGGTTTCACAGTGGGGGATTAGGAGACAACAGGGTAATTGCCGGAGGTTTCACAGTGAGGGATAAGGAGACAACAGGGTAATGGCCTGAGGTTTCACAGTGAGGGGGAAGGAGACAGCAGGGTAATGGCCGGAGGTTTCACAGTGAGGGATAAGGAGACAGCAGGGTAATGGCCTGAGGTTTCACAGTGAGGGGGAAGGAGACAGCAGGGCAATGGCCGGAGGTTTCACAGTGAGGGATATGGAGACAGCAGGGTAATTGCCGGAGGTTTCAGTGTGATGGATGAGGAGACCATAGGGTAATGGCCGGAGGTTTCACAGTGAGGGGGAAGGAGACAGCAGGGTAATTGCCGGAGGTCTCACAGTGAGGGATAAGGAGACAGTAGGGTAATGGTCGGAGGTTTCACTGTGAGGGAGATGGAGACAGCAGGGTAATGGCTGGAGGTTTCACAGTGGGGGATTAGGAGACAACAGGGTAATTGCCGGAGGTTTCACAGTGAGGGAGAAGGAGACAGCAGGGTAATGGCTGGAGGTTTCACAGTGGGGGATTAGGAGACAACAGGGTAATTGCCGGAGGTTTCACAGTGAGGGATAAGGAGACAACAGGGTAATGGCCGGAGGTTTCACAGTGAGGGGGAAGGAGACAGCAGGGCAATGGCCGGAGGTTTCACAGTGAGGGATATGGAGACAGCAGGGTAATTGCCGGAGGTTTCACTGTGATGGATGAGGAGACCATAGGGTAATGGCCGGAGGTTTGACAGTGAGGGGGAAGGAGACAGCAGGGTAATTGCCGGAGGTTTCACAGTGAGGGATAAGGAGACCACAGGGTAATGGCCGGACGTCTCACAGTGAGGGATAAGGAGACAACAGGGTAATGGCTGGAGGTTTCACTGTGAGGGATGAGGAGACAACAGGGTAATGGCCGGAGGTTTCACAGTGAGGGGGAAGGAGACAGCAGGGTAATGGCCGGAGGTTTCACAGTGAGGGATAAGGAGACAGCAGGGTAATTGCCGGAGGTTTCACTGTGAGGGATGAGGAGACAACAGGGTAATGGCCGGAGGTTTCACAGTGAGGGATAAGGAGACAACAGGGTAATGGCCTGAGTTTTCACAGTGAGGGAGAAGGAGGCAGCAGGGTAATGGCCGGAGGTTTCACAGTGAGGGATAAGGAGTCAGCAGGGTAATTGCCCCAGGTTTCACAGTGGGGGATTAGGAGACAACTGGGTAATGGCCTGAGTTTTCACAGTGAGGGATAAGGGGACAGCAGGGTAATGGTCGGAGGTTTCACTGTGAGCGATAAAGAGACAGCAGGGTAATGGCCGGTGGTTTCACAGTGAGGGATAAGGAGACAGTAGGGTAATGACCGGAGGTTTCACAGTGAGGGATGAGGAGACAGTAGGGTAATGGTCGGAGGTCTCACAGTGAGGGATAAGGAGACAGCAGGGTAATGGCCGGAGGTTTCACAGTGAGGGATAAGGAGACAGCAGGGTAATGGCCGGAGGTTTCACAGTGAGGGATAAGGAGACAGTAGGGTAATGGCCGGAGGTTTCACAGTGAGGGATGAGGAGACAGTAGGGTAATGGTCGGAGGTTTCACTGTGAGGGAGAAGGAGACAACAGGGTAATGGTCGGAGGTTTCACTGTGAGGGAGAAGGAGACAGCAGGGTAATGGCCGGAGGTTTCACATTGAGGGATAAGGAGACAACAGGGTAATGGCCGGAGGTTTCACATTGAGGGATAAGGAGACAACAGGGTAATGGCCGGAGGTTTCACATTGAGGGATAAGGAGACAACAGGGTAATGGCCGGAGGTTTCACATTGAGGGATAAGGAGACAACAGGGTAATGGCCGGAGGTTTCACTGTGAGGGATAAGGAGACAACGGTAATGGCCGGAGGTTTCACAGTGAGGGATAAGGAGACAACAGGGTAATGGCCTGAGTTTTCACAGTGAGGGAGAAGGAGGCAGCAGGGTAATGGCCGGAGGTTTCACAGTGAGGGATAAGGAGACAGCAGGGTAATTGCCGGAGGTTTCACTGTGAGGGATGAGGAGACCATAGGGTAATGGCCGGAGGTTTCACAGTGAGGGGGAAGGAGACAGCAGGGTAATGGCCGGAGGTTTCACAGTGGGGGATTAGGAGACAACAGGGTAATTGCCGGAGGTTTCACAGTGAGGGAGAAGGAGACAGCAGGGTAATGGCTGGAGGTTTCACAGTGGGGGATTAGGAGACAACAGGGTAATTGCCGGAGGTTTCACAGTGAGGGATAAGGAGACAACAGGGTAATGGCCTGAGGTTTCACAGTGAGGGGGAAGGAGACAGCAGGGTAATGGCCGGAGGTTTCACAGTGAGGGATAAGGAGACAGCAGGGTAATGGCCTGAGGTTTCACAGTGAGGGGGAAGGAGACAGCAGGGTAATGGCCGGAGGTTTCACAGTGAGGGATAAGGAGACAGCAGGGTAATTGCCGGAGGTTTCACTGTGATGGATGAGGAGACCATAGGGTAATGGCCGGAGGTTTGACAGTGAGGGGGAAGGAGACAGCAGGGTAATTGCCGGAGGTTTCACAGTGAGGGATAAGGAGACCACAGGGTAATGGCCGGACGTCTCACAGTGAGGGATAAGGAGACAACAGGGTAATGGCTGGAGGTTTCACAGTGAGGGATAAGGAGACAACAGCGTAATTGCCGGAGGTCTCACAGTGATGGATAAGGAGACAACAGGGTAATGGCCGGAGGTTTCACAGTGAGGGGGAAGGAGACAGCAGGGTAATGGCCGGAGGTTTCACAGTGAGGGATAAGGAGACAGCAGGGTAATTGCCGGAGGTTTCACTGTGAGGGATGAGGAGACCATAGGGTAATGGCCGGAGGTTTCACAGTGAGGGGGAAGGAGACAGCAGGGTAATGGCCGGAGGTTTCACAGTGGGGGATTAGGAGACAACAGGGTAATTGCCGGAGGTTTCACAGTGAGGGAGAAGGAGACAGCAGGGTAATGGCTGGAGGTTTCACAGTGGGGGATTAGGAGACAACAGGGTAATTGCCGGAGGTTTCACAGTGAGGGATAAGGAGACAACAGGGTAATGGCCTGAGGTTTCACAGTGAGGGGGAAGGAGACAGCAGGGTAATGGCCGGAGGTTTCACAGTGAGGGGGAAGGAGACAGCAGGGTAATGGCCGGAGGTTTCACAGTGAGGGATAAGGAGACAGCAGGGTAATTGCCGGAGGTTTCACTGTGATGGATGAGGAGACCATAGGGTAATGGCCGGAGGTTTGACAGTGAGGGGGAAGGAGACAGCGGGGTAATTGCCGGAGGTTTCACAGTGAGGGATAAGGAGACCACAGGGTAATGGCCGGACGTCTCACAGTGAGGGATAAGGAGACAACAGGGTAATGGCTGGAGGTTTCACAGTGAGGGATAAGGAGACAACAGCGTAATTGCCGGAGGTCTCACAGTGATGGATAAGGATACAACAGGGTAATGGCCGGAGGTTTCACAGTGAGGGGGAAGGAGACAGCAGGGTAATGGCCGGAGGTTTCACAGTGAGGGATAAGGAGACAGCAGGGTAATGGCTGGAGGTTTCACAGTGGGGGATTAGGAGACAACAGGGTAATTGCCGGAGGTTTCACAGTGAGGGATAAGGAGACAACAGGGTAATGGCCTGAGGTTTCACAGTGAGGGGGAAGGAGACAGCAGGGTAATGGCCGGAGGTTTCACAGTGAGGGATAAGGAGACAGCAGGGTAATGGCCTGAGGTTTCACAGTGAGGGGGAAGGAGACAGCAGGGCAATGGCCGGAGGTTTCACAGTGAGGGATATGGAGACAGCAGGGTAATTGCCGGAGGTTTCAGTGTGATGGATGAGGAGACCATAGGGTAATGGCCGGAGGTTTCACAGTGAGGGGGAAGGAGACAGCAGGGTAATTGCCGGAGGTCTCACAGTGAGGGATAAGGAGACAGTAGGGTAATGGTCGGAGGTTTCACTGTGAGGGAGATGGAGACAGCAGGGTAATGGCTGGAGGTTTCACAGTGGGGGATTAGGAGACAACAGGGTAATGGCCGGAGGTTTCACAGTGAGGGGGAAGGAGACAGCAGGGTAATGGCCGGAGGTTTCACAGTGAGGGATAAGGAGACAGCAGTGTAATGGCCTGAGGTTTCACAGTGAGGGGGAAGGAGACAGCAGGGCAATGGCCGGAGGTTTCACAGTGAGGGATATGGAGACAGCAGGGTAATTGCCGGAGGTTTCACTGTGATGGATGAGGAGACCATAGGGTAATGGCCGGAGGTTTGACAGTGAGGGGGAAGGAGACAGCAGGGTAATTGCCGGAGGTTTCACAGTGAGGGATAAGGAGACCACAGGGTAATGGCCGGACGTCTCACAGTGAGGGATAAGGAGACAACAGGGTAATGGCTGGAGGTTTCACAGTGAGGGATAAGGAGACAACAGCGTAATTGCCGGAGGTCTCACAGTGATGGATAAGGAGACAACAGGGTAATGGCCGGAGGTTTCACAGTGAGGGGGAAGGAGACAGCAGGGTAATGGCCGGAGGTTTCACAGTGAGGGATAAGGAGACAGCAGGGTAATTGCCGGAGGTTTCACTGTGAGGGATGAGGAGACCATAGGGTAATGGCCGGAGGTTTCACAGTGAGGGGGAAGGAGACAGCAGGGTAATGGCCGGAGGTTTCACAGTGGGGGATTAGGAGACAACAGGGTAATTGCCGGAGGTTTCACAGTGAGGGAGAAGGAGACAGCAGGGTAATGGCTGGAGGTTTCACAGTGGGGGATTAGGAGACAACAGGGTAATTGCCGGAGGTTTCACAGTGAGGGATAAGGAGACAACAGGGTAATGGCCTGAGGTTTCACAGTGAGGGGGAAGGAGACAGCAGGGTAATGGCCGGAGGTTTCACAGTGAGGGATAAGGAGACAGCAGGGTAATGGCCTGAGGTTTCACAGTGAGGGGGAAGGAGACAGCAGGGTAATGGCCGGAGGTTTCACAGTGAGGGATAAGGAGACAGCAGGGTAATTGCCGGAGGTTTCACTGTGATGGATGAGGAGACCATAGGGTAATGGCCGGAGGTTTGACAGTGAGGGGGAAGGAGACAGCGGGGTAATTGCCGGAGGTTTCACAGTGAGGGATAAGGAGACCACAGGGTAATGGCCGGACGTCTCACAGTGAGGGATAAGGAGACAACAGGGTAATGGCTGGAGGTTTCACAGTGAGGGATAAGGAGACAACAGCGTAATTGCCGGAGGTCTCACAGTGATGGATAAGGAGACAACAGGGTAATGGCCGGAGGTTTCACAGTGAGGGGGAAGGAGACAGCAGGGTAATGGCCGGAGGTTTCACAGTGAGGGATAAGGAGACAGCAGGGTAATGGCTGGAGGTTTCACAGTGGGGGATTAGGAGACAACAGGGTAATTGCCGGAGGTTTCACAGTGAGGGATAAGGAGACAACAGGGTAATGGCCTGAGGTTTCACAGTGAGGGGGAAGGAGACAGCAGGGTAATGGCCGGAGGTTTCACAGTGAGGGATAAGGAGACAGCAGGGTAATGGCCTGAGGTTTCACAGTGAGGGGGAAGGAGACAGCAGGGCAATGGCCGGAGGTTTCACAGTGAGGGATATGGAGACAGCAGGGTAATTGCCGGAGGTTTCAGTGTGATGGATGAGGAGACCATAGGGTAATGGCCGGAGGTTTCACAGTGAGGGGGAAGGAGACAGCAGGGTAATTGCCGGAGGTCTCACAGTGAGGGATAAGGAGACAGTAGGGTAATGGTCGGAGGTTTCACTGTGAGGGAGATGGAGACAGCAGGGTAATGGCTGGAGGTTTCACAGTGGGGGATTAGGAGACAACAGGGTAATTGCCGGAGGTTTCACAGTGAGGGAGAAGGAGACAGCAGGGTAATGGCTGGAGGTTTCACAGTGGGGGATTAGGAGACAACAGGGTAATTGCCGGAGGTTTCACAGTGAGGGATAAGGAGACAACAGGGTAATGGCCGGAGGTTTCACAGTGAGGGGGAAGGAGACAGCAGGGTAATGGCCTGAGGTTTCACAGTGAGGGGGAAGGAGACAGCAGGGCAATGGCCGGAGGTTTCACAGTGAGGGATATGGAGACAGCAGGGTAATTGCCGGAGGTTTCACTGTGATGGATGAGGAGACCATAGGGTAATGGCCGGAGGTTTCACAGTGAGGGGGAAGGAGACAGCAGGGTAATGGCCGGAGGTTTCACAGTGAGGGATAAGGAGACAGCAGGGTAATTGCCGGAGGTTTCACTGTGAGGGATGAGGAGACAACAGGGTAATGGCCGGAGGTTTCACAGTGAGGGATAAGGAGACAACAGGGTAATGGCCTGAGTTTTCACAGTGTGGGAGAAGGAGGCAGCAGGGTAATGGCCGGAGGTTTCACAGTGAGGGATAAGGAGTCAGCAGGGTAATTGCCCCAGGTTTCACAGTGGGGGATTAGGAGACAACTGGGTAATTGCCGGAGGTTTCACAGTGAGGGATAAGGAGACAGCAGGGTAATGGCCTGAGGTTTCACAGTGAGGGGGAAGGAGACAGCAGGGTAATGGCCTGAGATTTCACAGTGAGGGATAAGGAGACATCAGGGTAATGGCCGGAGGTTTCACAGTGAGGGTCGAGGAGACAGCAGGGTAATGGCCTGAGGTTTCACAGTGAGGGATAAGGAGACATCAGGGTAATGGCCGGAGGTTTCACAGTGAGGGATGAGGAGACAGCAGGGTAATGGCCGGAGGTTTCACATTGAGGGATGAGGAGACTGCAGGGTAATGGTCGGAGGTTTCACTGTGAGGGATAAGGAGACAGCATGGTAATGGTCGGAGGTTTCACTGTGAGCGATAAGGAGACAACAGGGTAATGGCCGGAGGTTTCACAGTGAGGGATAAGGAGACAACAGGATAATGGTCGGAGGTTTCACTGTGAGGGATAAGGGGACAGCAGGGTAATGGTCGGAGGTTTCACTGTGAGGGATAAGGAGACAACAGGGTAATGGTCGGAGGTTTCACTGTGAGGGATAAGGGGACAGCAGGGTAATGGTCGGAGGTTTCACAGTGAGGGATGAGGAGACAGTAGGGTAATGGTCGGAGGTTTCACTGTGAGCGATAAAGAGACAGCAGGGTAATGGCCGGTGGTTTCACTGTGAGCGATAAGGAGACAGCAGGGTAATGGTCGGAGGTTTCACAGTGAGGGATGAGGAGACAGTAGGGTAATGGTCGGAGGTTTCACAGTGAGGGATAAGGAGACAGTAGGGTAATGGCTGGAGGTTTCACAGTGAGGGATAAGGAGACAGTAGGGTAATGGCCGGAGGTTTCACAGTGAGGGATGAGGAGACAGTAGGGTAATGGTCGGAGGTCTCACAGTGAGGGATAAGGAGACAGCAGGGTAATGGCCGGAGGTTTCACAGTGAGGGATAAGGAGACAGCAGGGTAATGGCCGGAGGTTTCACAGTGAGGGATAAGGAGACAGTAGGGTAATGGCCGGAGGTTTCACAGTGAGGGATGAGGAGACAGTAGGGTAATGGTCGGAGGTTTCACTGTGAGGGAGAAGGAGACAGCAGGGTAATGGCCGGAGGTTTCACATTGAGGGATAAGGAGACAACAGGGTAATGGCCGGAGGTTTCACATTGAGGGATAAGGAGACAACAGGGTAATGGCCGGAGGTTTCACATTGAGGGATAAGGAGACAACAGGGTAATGGCCGGAGGTTTCACTGTGAGGGATAAGGAGACAACGGTAATGGCCGGAGGTTTCACTGTGAGGGATAAGGAGACAACAGGGTAATTGCTGGAGGTTTGACTGTGAGGGATAAGGAGACAGCAGGGTAATGGCCGTAGTTTTCACTGTGAGGGATAAGGAGACAACAGGGTAATGGCCGGAGGTTTCACAGTGAGGGAGAAGGAGACAACAGGGTAATGGCCGGAGGTTTCACAGTGAGGGAGAAGGAGTCAACTGGGTAATGGCCGGAGGTTTCATAGTGAGGGATAAGGAGACAGAAGGGTAATGGCCGGAGGTTTTACAGTGAGGGATAAGGAGACAGCAGGGTAATGGCCGGAGGTTTCACCCTGAGGGAGAAGGAGACAACAGGGTAATGGCCGGAGGTTTCACAGTGTGGGATGAGGAGACAGTAGGGTAATGGCCGGAGGTTTCACAGTGAGGGATAAGGAGACAATTGGGTAATGGCCGGAGGTTTCACAGTGAGGGATGAGGAGACAGTAGAGTAATGGCCGGAGGTTTCACAGTGAGGGATAAGGGGACAACTGGGTAATGGCCGGAGGTTTCACAGTGAGGGATGAGGAGACAGTAGAGTAATGGCCGGAGGTTTCACAGTGAGGGAGAAGGAGACAACTGGGTAATGGCCGGAGGCTCTGTTCTCAAAATGGAGAACATTCAATGTTACGAACATGCCACAAGCAGGAAAAGGCTGCCGCAGTGAGGTGTATAATCAAGCTGTCTTGGAAACTCTAAACAAGTTGGCAAGATGTAGGCACACTCCAGAGGTCTGAGGTGATCTGCTATATAACAATCAAGCAGCAGCAGTATAGGGTGTTTTACGTTGTCACTTCAACATTTCTTTTTGCACTCCTTCAGTCTGTACTACTGTACTCTGCATAATTGCTTTGCTTCACACATGCCTCTGTATTGATTTTTCATCACCCATACTGTTCACACTGTCAACTGTACATAAACAAGGAATTTCATTGCACCCTGGTGTTTAGGACAATAAACTGATCTGATCTCAATTTGAGAAATTTGCAGAATCAGAGATTTCTAGGTATATTTATACCGATCCTTAAAGGAGACTGAGTAGTTGAGGTGGCTCTAAAATAAGGAATCTGTGTGTGTGGATTTATAAGGATGACTGTGTGATCCAATAAGTGGACAAATTCACTGTTGGGCTAAACTCTTTAGGAAGGACATGAATGAAGGTTTTGAGGTCAATACAACACTATATTCCATCTTTAATCTTGTCCACATTCCTATTCATCCTCCCCCGATTCTAACACTCACCTTCATTTTACAGTGGCCAATTCCCAACCTGCCTGTTTTTAAGACATGGGAGGTAGCCCAAGGATGTTGTGTTCCCAGGGAGTACATGCAAACTCCACACAGACAGCATCATAGATCTGGATTGATCATGGGTTTGCACTGCTCTGAGGCCATTGCTTTGTTGGTTCATGTCTGTGCCACACGTTTCAATGTCCTCCCTCAGTCTATGCCAGCAGCTGCAGAGTTGTGGAAGTCTTTGCATTATTTGTGAAGCCAGTAGTGTCCATCCTGATTGAAAACAATATCTCAGCTCCTGTTTGGCTTGAGTTGCTGGGATGGTGACATAACTTCCTATGATTGACGGAGACTTCCTGTCAGCTGTGAGGCTTCCTGAACAACAGAGAGACCACAAGCGGAAGATGGGTCAATTCAGCTCCTCTAGGCTAGCCGTTCGTCTTTGCGAATACTTAACAATAACCCATACACTCTAGCTTTATCTCTCAGCGATGGGAAGTGGAGATTTCTGCAATATCTTCCCTAGTCTCATTGCCTTGGGCTTAGGATATGGGAGCAGAATTAGGCCATTTGGGTCACCAAGCCTGCTTGCCATTAATCATGGCTGATTAATTTTTCCCAACACCATTCTCCTGGCTTCACCTTAACCCCTTACCAATCAAAAACCTTTCAATCTCCGCCTTTAGTACACTCAATGGCTTGTCTCCACCGCTGCCCATGGCAATAAATCCCACAGATTTATAAGCTTAAAGCTGAAGAAATGCCCCTTCATCTCAATACTAAAGGGAGTCTCTTTATTCTGGAGCAGTGCCCCCATATTGTGAACTCTCCTGCTAATGGAAACATACTTTTCTGTCTGCTCTATCCAGGTCTGTATTCTGTACACTTCTGGCATTGTTGGTCCTCTCTGACTGTTGACTGGTAGCTCTCCCATGGCTGAGAGTCAAGATGTTGCAGGAGGAGCTGGAATATCATCCATGTGATGTTGTTTGATGAGTCCAAGGTCTGGCAGTGAAGTAGACTTTGGGGAGGGTCTTTCGAGATGTAGGGTGTATCCAGCAGTGTTTCTGATAGACTTCCACTCTGAACAACAATTCGAAAGGTTGAGAGTGGCTCCAGGAAGATGGGTAGATCGCAGCAATCTGGGAACCTGGGAGATCCTCAGCTTAATAATCTCAATGGTTTGATGATAGAGCCAGTAAATAAAATACGCCTTTTTTAAATTCTCAGATTCTATTTGCTTTGAAAGTTTAATGAATGGCGTCTTTCAAGGTCCTTCTAACAAGCAGTTAAGCATATCTTTACAATCTGTAGTCGTATTCTTCCATTTAATGCACAGCCTATAACTTGAGGTATTCTGTTTGCATGCTGAGAATGCTCAGGTGTGTCTGAAATAACTCTCCCAAATCATGTTCCTCAAAAATATCCAGTTCAGGGGATTGACAAACAGGATGCGTTTGTCATTGCTATTCTGGAATGCACAGTTCTTCCAATTTCGTTTTTTTTTGTGGGATATTAGAGATTTCAAATACTGAGGAGAAAGTTCATTTAATCTTTCTGGATAAAGATCGATATGTTCACTATTGCTATCCATTTACTAGATATGCAATTGGAAATAAATATTAATGGGGAACCGGGACATCAGGGTTCTTTAATAGAAAATATGACTTTGGCCTAAGTGTCCTCAGTAAAAACTAAATTTCAAAATGACTTATGCTGGGATATAAAAATAATAAGCTATTGAGATGATAACAGAAAAATCTAGAGGCAGCTGTCATGCTCCCTCAAACACATTGAGGCCCTAATTCTACAAGATCTCAATTAAACTGGGGTCCCACTTCCCATATTCCTTTTGACATACTGGGACCCTGATTTCCACATTTCACTGGAAAAATTACGATACTACTGCTCTGTGTAACATCTAGAAAAAAAGTTGTATTAAAAGTGTGTTGGTATATTAATTGGAATAACATCCATCTACCAGTCCAGCATCACCAGTGTCCGAGCATGTGGATTCATGGAATCTTACTGTACTTAACAATGGAGAGAGAGAGAATACATTAAATTGTTTAGTTTAACATTATATATAGTGTTAAGACATTAAAACAAGACAGATAAAGCAATTTACAGTCATAATTTTTTTTTGTGATCTGGGCAAAGACATACATGTGTTGCCAATCCCTGATTGTCATGGGAAGGTTAGGGGTGAGCCTCCACAGCAGAACCTCTCATGATGATGGAGGGAGTTGCAGGATTTAAACCCAATAATGATGAAAGAACAGTGATTTATGCTCATATCAGAGTGGTGTGCAACTTGGAGAGGGAAGCTGCAGGCGGTGGTGATCTGCCGCTTGTTTGTCTTGCTTCTGGAGGTCATGGGTTTGGGAGGAGCAGCCTGAGAAAGATCTGCGTTGCATTCTGTAAGTGGTACACACCGCAGTCACTGTGTGACCTCGTGGTGGAGTGAGTGTTTAACGTGGTCTGTATGGAGGTAAATAAGTAGCCTGGTTTGTTATGAGTGAGTTTATAGAGCTGCATTCACCCAGGAAAACAGTGGGTATTCCCTCACCATCCTGGCTTGTGCATTGTAGATGGTGGAAAGACCATTAGTAGATGAGTTGTTTATCACACCTACCTGTTCTCCAATCTGCTCTTGTAGCCACGATGTAGCAGTTCCAATTGAGCTTCTGATCAATGGTGGCCCCAAGATGTTGATTATGGGGGACTTGGTGATAGAACGCCACGTGTAGGTCAAGCTCTGTCCTGGATGTTATCTGTCCCTGGAAGTTTTGCTGAGGAGTTGCAAATGAACATGGTGAGGTCAAAGAGACTACAGGAGATTCCGATCAGTTCGGGAAGTGGGCTGAGGAGAAGTAAATGGATTTCAATACAGGTAAGTGTGAGGTGATGCATAGGAATTATAAATTTATTTATTGATTGAGGTACAGCATAGAATAGGCCCTTCCGGCCCTTTGAGCCAGCGATTCCCCCCATTTAATCCTAGCTTATTTCTTAGGTTAATTACAATGACTACTTAACCTAACAACTGGTATGTCTTTGGACTGTGGGACAAAACCGAAGCACCTGGAGGAGACCCATGCAGTCGTGGCAAGAAGGTACAAACTCCTTACAGGCAGCGGTGGGAATTGAACCCAGGTCGCCTGTACTGTACAGCATTGTGCTAACCACTACGCTACTGTGCCACCCCACAGTGGGGTGAATTATAGAGCTCCAGAGAGTGTTGCAAGATAGAGAGACCTAAGAGTTTCACAGAGGGGCAGGGTGGTGAAAATGGCATTTAGAACACTGATTAGTTACTGTGTTCAACTGGAAAGACTGCAGAAATGGTTTATGAGAATGTCAGAATCTGAATCAAGTTGATTATTACCGACACAGGATGTGAAATTTGTTGGTCTGAAAAAGCAGGGTGACGCAAAAACAAAAAAATCTATAAATGACAAAAAAAGTCAACAGTGCAAAAAAATGAGGTCGTGTTCATGGACCATTCAGAAATAGCTGGAAGGGTAGGAGCTGTTCCTAAATCTTTGAGTGTGGGACCTCAGACTCCTGTACCTCCTCCCTGGTCATAGTAACGAGAAGAGGGCATGTCCCTGATAGTGAGGATTGCAGCTTCCTGAGGATGCCGTCAGTGTGGAGAGGAGTGTTCCCATGGTGACTGTGTCAACAACCCTCTGCAACCTCTGTGCTTTGGGGCCTCCATACCAAGTTGTGATGTAACCGATCAGAATGTGGTCAAAGTTCAAAGTACATCTATTATCAATGTATGTATACCAAGAGACCCAATAGAACCCATTCAAAAATAGACCATCAAGCACCAAATGTACAGAAAGAAAAACACATTGCACACACTATAAGAGTAAGCAAATAACATTCAGAAATGAAGTTCGCAGCTATAAAGCCAGTTACAGCTGATCCAGGAGCCCACCAGTTGCAGGCCACAGCATCACTTCAGCGCAGAGACAAGTAAACCTTGTGGAGCAGCGAGCTGGACACTGACCTGTCCCTCTCCTCCGGCTCCACCACCCTAATCTTTTCAATCAGGCCTGGTGCTTAGATCGTCCAAACCTTGGGTCATTCCTCGCTCTCGGACCTGGGCCCCGCCACCTTGATTCGGCCTGTACCCAATGGCCCAGTGCTTAAATTGGTCAAACATTAGCTTGTTCCTCACTCTTGGACCCAGGCCCCACCACCTCAACTCTGCCTCACCTTGGCTCTGCCACTTTAAATCACTCCGAGTCTGCTCCAGCAGTGGCCAAAGATTGGCTCATTTCCCACTCACAGACCCAGGCCTCCTCCATTCGACCCTTACACCCCACTCCGCAACCATCCCGCACCTTCGAGCTTTCAGTTCACACCACAAAAATACCAGGTCCTACAGACATTTCAAAACCTCAACTCCAAAAATGAAGTGACATGCTATTGATTACAGTGATCGTTTTCCAGAAAAAGCATGATTAATAGTTTGGTTTGCTGCAAGAAAATCATCACTGTGCTTTCCCCACGCCATCTTATGTGAGAAGTTTGTCTGTAGAACTTTGCAAGAGTCTTTGGTGGCATGCCAGATCTCCTCAAACTCCTAATGAAGGATAGCCTTCTCTGTGACTGCATGATGTGGGGACCAGAACAGATCTCCTGAGATGTTGACTCCCAAGAATCTGAGGCTGCTCACCTTTTCCACTGCTGACCCCTCAGTGAAACCTGGTGTGTGTTCTCCTGACTTTCCCTTCCTGAAGTCCACAATCGATTCTTTGGCTTCACTGACGCTGGGTGTGAGGCTGTTGTTGTGACACCATTCAACCAGTTGATCTATCTCAAACCTGCAAGCCTCAGAATTCAAAGTTCAAGGTAAATCAATCGTCAGCGTACAGATATGTCACCATGTACAACCCTGACATTCATTTTCTTCTGGGCATTCTCAATAAATCTACAGAATCAATGAATGACTGCCCAACTTGGGCGTTCAACCAGTGTGCAGAAGACAATGAACTGTGCAAACACAAAAAGAAAGGAATAATAATAACAAATAAATGATCAACAAATATTGAGAACATGAGATGAAGAGTCTTTGAAAGTGAGACTATTGGTTGTGGAAACATTTCTTTGATGGAGCAAGTTAAGTGAGTGAGGTTGTCCCCTTTGGTTCAAGACCCTGGTAGTTGAGGGGTAATAACTGTTCCTGAACCTAGTGGTGTGATTCCTGAGGCTCCTGTACCACCTTCCTGATGGCAGTAGCAAGAAAAGAGCATAGCCTGGGTAATCTGAGATTGTGCCAACAACAGTGAGGTCAACAGTGTATTTATAGATGACATGGGAACTGTACCTAGCTTACGCAGTCACGAGTATAGAAAGTGTGGAGCAACGGGCTAGGCATGCATCCTTGAGGTGTGTCTGTGTTGATTGTTAATAAGGAGCCCTAAAGAGCCCGAGTTATAGGGAGAGGTTGACCAGGCTGGGGAATGGAGGAAAGTGAGGAGTGATCTTATAGAAATATTTAAAATTATGAGAGGCAGAGGTAAGGTGGATAGTAACAGACTTTTTCCCAGAACGAGGGGTCCAAAACTGTGGGGCATAGGTTTAGGGTGAGAGGGGAGAGATACACGGTAGAAGAGATCTGAAGGGCAACTTTTACACTCAGAGGATGGTAAGCATATGGAACAAGCTGCTACAAGAAGTGGCTGAGGCAGGTACAACAGCGTCATTTAAGAAGCTCTGCAATGGCAGCATGCTGGAATGGGGTTTCGAGGGTATGAACCAAACGCAGGAAATTGGGACTAGCTGGGTGGACACCATGGTTGGCATGGACTGGTTGAGCTAAGGGGCCTGTACCTGTGCTGTATTGCTCTATGGCTCAGACTCTATAACATGAACAAATTCCCCACTTCTATCCTCATGATGGAAGGAAGGTTATTGGGTCCAGCACAGTCCCTTGAGGAACTCCTGTCGGGGTGACATAATGGATGACTGAATTCATCTTCCTTCCTCTGATGCATTACTTCAACCCTCAAAGAGTTTTCCCCTTGATGCCCATTGACTCAAGTTTTACAAGGGCACCTCAGTGCCACACTGATACACTCCCTCTTCACCACTGGAATCCAGTCGTCTGGTCTGCCTGTGGGCACTGGAGGTCTGGAGCTGAATATATCATGGCGAAAGCCAAGGGGGGCATGGGTGAGTGGGCGTTTTCTGATAACACTGCTGATGACATTTTCCATGACTGACTGACCAGTGATTAGAATCACCCATGCCAACCAAGATGCCCATCTAATCTAGTCCCATTTGCCCCATATCCTTCTAACCCTTTCCTGTCTTAACTATTGGAAACATCTGTCTAGCCCTGTTAGTATTTTGTGGGTTTCTCTGAAATTGCTCTCTCTTTTAAGCTGTAGTGAATGGTACTGTAAAGGTAGCCTCCCCTGGGTTAGCGAGCCAAACTCTTGTCTGTAAACCTTTCAGAGTGATCCCCCACATGCAATGCAGCCAAGCGCTGAGAACAGAGGGTTGTTCAGCTCGCAAAGTGGATTACTCACTCTTTCCACGGCCCTGCTTTTAAAAGCCAGGGACTGCTCCTTCAGAGTCATAAAGGGACCTCTCACTCCCAGCAGACGAGCGACAGCTATGTGTTAAACCTG
This sequence comes from Hypanus sabinus, assembly GCF_030144855.1. Classification (NCBI taxonomy): domain Eukaryota; kingdom Metazoa; phylum Chordata; class Chondrichthyes; order Myliobatiformes; family Dasyatidae; genus Hypanus; species Hypanus sabinus. The sequence continues at coordinate 113,163,811 of NC_082712.1, read as the reverse complement.
GCACATGCTGGCTCTGCGGCCTGACAGGACTACCCCACTGCAGCACAGAAATACAGACAGACTCTTAAGAGATCTGTTGACGGAAGCTTTTCATCCATTCAAAGCTACAAGCAAGGCCTTGACACTGCAACATATTCAGCAGGTTAAGATGCTGTTGTGTTTGAGGTAGTTTTGTTTACTTTCGAGGTTGTTATACTGCCAACAAACTGTCAGTAAAATTTGAATGGATTGTACCATCTCTGCAACCAGTAAGCAAACTGCCTTTTGATCAAAGAGGCACACGCAACTGGTTAGTCAGTGTGCAGGTAGAGGGTCTCAGCACAGGTGATCCTGTTCCCCTCAGAGTAGGGCAAGTGCAGAGATGACAGCTTGCTGTGATATCAGTCTGGCGTCGCAGAGTCACACAACACAACAGAACAGAACCAGATCTGTCGACCCATTGAGTCCACACCAGCCTAGTCCCAGTGTCATGATTGCTGGCAATGCCCACAGGTTCCCCAAACCCCTCATCACTCAGTCCCTGCACCCCCCATCCTATCAATACACAATCCCTGATCCCACCCTTATCCAGCCCCTGACCCCTGACACCACCATTACCCAGTCCCTGGCCCCCGATCCAGCCATTACCCAGTCTCTGTGGGGATCGAGGGCCAGGGACTGGGTAACAGTAGAATCAGGGGCCAGGGACTGGGTAACGGTGGAATCGGGGGCCAGGGACTGGGTAACGGTGGAATCGAGGGCCAGGGACTGGGTAACGGTGGAATCGAGAGCCAGGGACTGGGTAACGGTGGAATTGGGGGCCATGGACTGGGTATCTGTGGAATCAGGGGTCAGGGAGTGGGTAACGGTGGAATCGGGGGCCAGGGACTGGGTAACTGTAGAATCAGGGGCCAGGGACTGGGTAACGGTGGAATTGAGGGCCAGGGATCGGGTAACGGTGGGATCAGGAGCCAGGGACTGGGTAACGGTGGAATCGAGGGCCAGGGACTGGGTAACGGTGGAATTGAGGGCCAGGGACTGGGTAACGGTGGGATCAGGAGCCAGGGACTGGGTAACGGTGGAATCGAGGGCCAGGGACTGGGTAACGGTGGAATTGAGGGCCAGGGACTGGGTAACGGTGGAATCGGGGGCCAGGGACTGGGTAACGGTGGAATTGGGGGCCAGGGACTGGGTGATTCCACCTTTACTCTGCACTCTTTCAAGCATGGATATCTTTCCTGTAGGTAGGTGACCAGAACTACACACAATACTCCAAATTCAGCCTCACCAATGTCTTGTACAACTTAAACATAACATCCCATTTCCTGTACTCAGTACTCTGATTTATGAAGACCAATTTACCAAAAGCTCTCTTTATGACCCTATCTACCTGTGAGACCATTTTCAAGGAATTAATAGACCTGTATTCCCAGATCCCTCTGTTCTACTGCACTCCTCAGTACCCTACCATTCACTGTGTAAGTTTGTCCTGCCAAAGTACACCTCACACTTAAATTCCACCTGTTGCCTTTCAGCCCATTTTTCCAGTTGGTCCAGATCACACTGCAAGCTTTGATAGCCTTCCTCACTGTCCACTCTGGTTTCATTATTGCTGTATTTCTCTGAGTAGGATTTCTCAATACATGACAAAGCGCCCAAGCTCGACAGCTCTCTAGAGTATGGAATTCCCAAGATTCACCACCCTTTGATGAAGGTTTTTCTTCTCATCTCTGCTGACCCTTTATTTCGGGACAGACTGAAGCTACACAGGGCTCCCCTGCTCTGCCGTCCCTACATCAGAGAACAGTACTGCATACAAAATGCTGGAGGAACTCAGCAGGTTGTGTAGCATCTATGAAGGAAGTAAGCAGCGGATGTTTTGGGCCGAGATTGTCCTTCAGGGCAGTGAAAGGAAGGTGGAAGAAGCCACAGTAAGTAGGTGGAGGGTAGAGGGAAAGGAGTGCAAACTAGAAAGTGAGAGGTGAAGCCAGGTGAGGGGGAAAGTAGCTGAGTGAGGGAGGGAGCATGGAGTGAGAAGCTGGGAGGTGATAGGTGGAAAAGATAAAAGGCTAAGGAAGAACGAATCTGATAGGAGAGGAGAGTGGGCCATGAGAGAAAAGGAAGGAGGAGGAGGGCAGTGGGGGAGGTGATAGGTAGACGAGGGAAGGGGGGGGGGGAGAAATAAGTTGAAGGAATCAATGTTCATGTCACTAGGTTGGAGGTGTTGATCCTTCCAACTGTGAGTAGCCTCATTGTGACAGTAGACGTGAGTCTGTGGCCAGACCACTGTACCGTCTCATCCAATACTTCACTCTTCACTCATTGTTTTCCAAGTAACCGGAAAAAGCAAGTGAGACTCAGCCTAATGACTTGCGAATTGACACCAGCTCAGTGAAAATTGATTTTGAAGGTAGAAAAGGATTATTTTCATGTCAAAAGCACAAAATGCTCAAGATTCTGAAAATCTAAAAAAATACAAAATAAACCTTTCATCAGAATTTCTGGGTTTTGATGAAGGGTTCTCTGACCTAAATAGTAATGCTGCCTCTCTCTCCACAGATTCTACCTGGCCTGCCGAGAGCTTCCAACATTGTGTCCCTTTTCAGAGTTTCAGCATCTGCAATACAGTGCAACCTCAACATAACACTCGTTATTTATGATACCATTACTTTTGGATATGCTGCTGCTATTAATAGGGAAGGGACATGGAGAGGGCAGGTCTGGCAGCACGTGTGGAGAGAGAGTCATGTGTAGCCCCTGGCTTAGAGCAGGAAGCAACTGGATGCTGAGGTTTTCAATGCTCTGAAAGGGGTGGGACACCATGATAATCATTTCTTACAGGAGGGTTGCTCTAGCTTTGGTGACTTTATTTTGGAAACTTCTAACTTGATTTTCAGACGATGCAAACTTGACAGTGCCTTCCTGTGAGGATAGAAGCCAGCAATGTGACTTGCAGTCTGGTATCACTGTTTTGGACCCCAGGAAGACATTGACCCTCTCCCTGCAGTTCATTCATGTGACACAGGACAGGCCCTTCAGCCAAAATGATTAATAATAAACAGGACAATAGGGCAGTAAGGTGTCAGTCCAGGCTGTGGGTATTGAGGAGTCTGAAAGCGTGGGGGAAGAAACTGTTACATAGTCTGGTCGTGAGAGCCTGAATGCTTCGGTGCCTTTTCCCAGATGGCAGGAGGGAGAAGAGTTTGTATGAGGGGTGCGTGGGGTCCTTCATAATGCTGTTTGCTTTGCGGATGCAACGTGTAGTGTAAATGTCCGTAATGGCGGGAAGAGAGACCCCGATGCTCTTCTCAGCTGACCTCACTATCCGCTGCAGGGTCTTGCGATCCGAGATGGTGCAATTTCTGAACCAGGCAGTGATGCAGCTGCTCAGGATGCTCTCAATACAACCCCTGTAGAATGTGATGAGGATGGGGGGTGGGAGATGGGCTTTCCTCAGCCTTCACAGAAAGTAGAGACGCTGCTGGGCTTTCTTTGCTATGGAGCTGGTGTTGAGGGACCAGGTGAGATTCTCCGCCAGGTGAACACCAAGAAATTTGGTGCTCTTAACTATCTCTACCGATTTGACTCCTGAACCTTACCAATCTGTGTACCTACCCAACCGTCTTTTAGATGTTGCTATTGTACCTGCCTCAGCAGCTCATTACCACATACTCACTATCCTCAGTGTGAAAAAGAAAAGTTGCCCCTCGAGATTCTACTACATCTTTCCCATCTCAGCTTTAGCCTACTCTCTCTAGATTTCCCAGTCCTGGAAAGAGGTCTGAATGCTCTCATTCAGACTTCACAATTTTATAATACGTGTCCTCAGTGTCCTATGCAGCAAGGGAAATTGCCCTTGCTTGTCCAACCTCACCTATAACCCAGCCCCTTAAGTCCTGGGAACATCCTTGTAGATCTTTTCTGAAATCTTTCTACTTTAGTAACATCTTTCCTATTGCAGGGTGACCAGAATCAAACTCAATAGTCCAAGCAACACACACAAAATGCTGGTGGAACACAAGGGTCTCGGCCCGAAATGTCGACAGTGCTTCTCCCTATAGATGCTGCCTGGCCTGTTGCGTTCCACCAGCATTTTGTGTGTGTTGTTTGAATTTCTAGCATCTGCAGATTTCCTCGTGTTTGCTCAATAGTCCAAGTGAGACCTTGCACAATTCACCTTCTATACTCATTGCCAAAAACCTTCTTCAACACCCTCTTAACTTGTGACTTCACTTCCAGGGAGCCATGCACCTTATCTGCAAGGTCACTCTGCTCTGTAGTACCCCTCAGGGCCCCACCATCCACTATGAAAGTCACACCACCAGGTTCAAGAACAGTTATCATTCCTCAGTCATTAGGCTCTTGAACCAAAGGAGATAACTTCACACCCTATCATTGAAATGTTCCCACAACCAGTGGACTCACTTTCGGAGACTCTTCATCTCATGTTCTTGATATTTATTGCTTATTTATTTATTATTATTATTTCTTCTTCTTGTATTTGCACAGTTCATTGTCTTCTGCACGCTGGTTGAGCACCCCAGTTGGGCAGTCTTTCATTGATTTTATTATGGTTATTATTCTATAGATTTATTGAGTATGTCTGCAAGAAAATTAATCTCAGGGTTGTACATGGTGACATATATATACTTTGATAATAAATTTACTTTGAACTTTGAACCTGGTTTTGACTTTCCAAAATGCAGCATTCTGCAAGTATCTGTATAATACACAAGAGAGCCATAGCTATGGACATAATGTCTTGCCTTAAATCGAAAGTGATACCCCATTCCTCACAAACACTTCCAAGTCATCCCCGGCACCGTTATTCAATTATTTGACCATCCAGTCAGGCAATGAGACATCTTTCTAAAATAATTTGCATCTGTTTATTTTGGCAGAGGGCAAATAGTAATGAGTTATTGATTAACCAATACTGTCACATAACCTCTGTGTGCCAGTCATTAACCCTGCGCTTGCTGAGTTCATGTGATGACAACAATATTCCCTGACAGGTTTGACTGAACTGAACTTCCATACTATCAACAGCACAGTGTTAAGGACCTCCTCCAATAGCTGAAGCAACACACACAAAATGCTGGAGAAACTCAGCAGGTCAGGCAGCTTCGATGGAAATGAACAAACATTTCAGCCAAGACCCTTTGTCTTGGCCAAGGAGAGCCAAGAGCCAAGGACTCAAGCAGAAGTCCACTAGCTGAACCCTTGGTACTATCTTGTCACTCAGGAAGCTGATAGGCCATGTTGGAAACCAGGGTAGTTTGTCCTAATCTGCGGTAGTGCAAGCAGAGAGTAAAAATGGACACTCAGCTGAAATTAACTTCTTGTTTCATTGGCACAGAATCTGGGCAGCAGGCTTTTCGAAGAAATTATTCTACATTATTTCAAGGCTCTTTTTTAGCACTTAACAGCCTTTTAATACACACACACACACACACACACACACACACACACACACACAAACTTCTGTAAAATGACCATCTAGAGCACAATGGCTCCATCCACTACTCTCATAAAGTGCACATGAATCTATACAATCCACTTTAAGCCCTTTTGTGTAGGTATTAGTCTACACAATGCAGTTCTGTTATTGACTGCAATCCAGAATGGTTCCTTTATTATGGGGCGAGATCATTTTAATTCCCTTGACATACAATACACAGTGCTGCATTAATCTGCGCAGTGGGCCAGCCAAATGAAAGGGATTGCATTTACAAAGCATCTTTCGCTACAGCAGAATGTTTTTTATAACATAGTTGAAAGGAAGTTGCTATTTGGAATATATGGCAGATCCCATGAGCAGCAACGTGGTGATGACCAGGTTGTCTTTCTCAAGCTATGTTGAATGAGAGATACATATTGATTGGGTCCTTGAAATGGAACCATTCGTGCACATTGATAATTCAGATGTTGGAGGTGTTGCACTATGTTGGGGTAGGAATTTTATAGTGAATGGTGTGGTCCTGGGGAGAACTGTGGAACATGGGGACCTAGCAGTAAAAATACATGGTTGCCTGAAAGTGACATCACAGGTAGACAGTGATGGAAAAGGCTTTTGCATGCTGGCCATCACAAGTCAGAGTTCACAGTGTAAGAGATGGATTTCGATGTTGCAGTTGTACCAACGTCCTGTTGATAAGGCTGCATTCAGAATACTGTGGTCAGTTTTGACCACTCTGCTACAGGAGAGATGCCCGAGGGAGTGCAGAGGAGGCTCACCGGGACTCGAGGGACTGAGTTAAAATGTAGGTCCAGTAATTATCAAGAAAGTGGATGAACAAGCTTTAACAGACTCTGTTTACTATTGGCATTCTTACTTTTAGACTATAAATCAAAAGGCTGATGGAGGCAATGGTCCGTTATGAATGTGAATCAAATATCCAGGGCTCCCATTCATGGGAATCCCACTCCGTACAAGTCTATGTACCTAAATCAGTGATAACAGAAGTGCCAAGTAGCACCTGTCTCCAGTAACAGAGAATCAAACCTCTTATCCTTGACAGTCAATTGTACTACTAGCACACCACCAAAATCCCAAGGGTCACTGTCGACCAGAAGCTCAACCCAGCTGGTGCAGCACATAAATATCACGGTCACAAGGGCAGGAGAGAGGCTGTGTTTCCACAGGGAGTGGCTGACCTGTTGACAGCCCAAAAGCAAGTCAGTTCCAGTCTATGTAGTGTGCACAAGTACAGCAAGCTACAACAAAAGACTTTCCTCCGGCAGCTTCACAGACTCATAAACCCAGACAACATACGTGATACCCATTATATACTGTATAAACTAACACAGGGCAGCAAAGAGAGACAATCAGAAACAAGGCCGTGGTCATGCTGGAGGTAGTCTGTCGTGATCCATGGCTGAGGTAGGGTTAAGGTTGTGCAAGTTGGTTCATGAACCTAATGGTTGCAGGAAGGTAGCTGTTCCTGAACCTGGGGGTATCGGACTTCAAGCTTCGGTACCTCCTGCCCAACGGCAGCAGCAAGAAGAGGATGTGACCCAGATGGTGGGCGTCCTGGGTGATAGAATCCCCCTGACTGAGGCAGTGCCTTCTGCAGGTGCTCTCAGTGGTGTGGGGAGGGCTGTGTCCACAACTTTCTGCAGTCCCTTGCATTGGAATTGCACAAATCAGCAGGACTACTCCCCATTCACCTGGATGAGCACAGCTCCAATGGCTCTGGAGCCACTTGACCACCACGCACGTTCCTTTGGCATCAGTGAGCACCCTCGACAAAGTACCCTGCTGATACTCACCCGGGCTCTCAGACGTCGCGATCTCTGCCACGTGGGAATTCCACAACCAACAGTACCCCCTCCAAGTCTCGTTCCGCCCTGTCTTGGAAAGACGTTGCTCGGTCCAAATCCCGGATCTCATTGCCCACCAGGATGGTGGGAGCAGCTTCACCAGAAGCACAGCGCTGGTCAAAGGTTACTGACTACAGCTTGTCAAAGGTAGCTAGGGATGGGAATAAACACTGTCTCCTTCAAAAAAGGCCACTTAACCCTTTCAGCTAGATCATGCTGCTTAACCTTCCTTTTAACCCTGCATAATGTTCCTTTTTCTATCAGTCTGTACCTTCACTGTAAGTCTGGATACTAAAAGCTGCAGCAGAATACCAGATCTTCATTCAATTTTGTCTGAAAAATTGCTTCCTAATGTCTCTCCAAATTGACCTGACACTCTTGTGAAATTTATGCTCCTTTTGGTTGGATTTCTCACCTATCTCTTCTGTCTATCTTCCCTTTTTGGCACTTCTAAATTTATAAACATCTCACCTTCTCTGCTCCACACCAACAGCCCTCTCATCTTCTGACCAAAAGGAAACTCTTCATGCAAATTTTCTCTTTATTCAACTCTAACGTTGTTTTCATTTTGGTGAATTTACTGTGTACTTTCTCCAAGAACTTTTGCTGAGGTACATTCCCAACAAAACTGAGTGTAACATTCTGATTGAGACAAGCCATGTCTGTGTTAGTCCCACTTCCATGGGCATGGCAGATTCTTCTATTAGACCTCGATTAACTTCTCCACTTATCTCCCCGAATACCCTCTGCCCTATCTATCTCCCCGAATACCCTCTGCCCTATCTATCTCCCCGAATACCCTCTGCCCTATCTCCCCGAAGACCCACTGCCCTATCTCCTTGAATACCCTCTGCCCTATCACCCTGAATATTCTCTGCCTTATCTCCCTGAATACCCTCTGCCCTATCTTCCTGAATACCCTCTGCCCTATCACCCCAAATACCCTCTAACCCTATTTCCCCGGACCCACTGCCCTATCTATCTCCCCGAATACCCTCTGCCCTATCACCCCAAATACCCTCTAACCCTATTTCCCCTAAGACCCACTGCCCTATCTATCTCCCCGAATACCCTCTGCCCTATCACCCCAAATACCCTCTAACCCTATTTCCCCGAAGACCCACTGCCCTATCTATCTCCCCGAATACCCTCTGCCCTATCACCCCAAATACCCTCTAACCCTATTTCCCCGAAGACCCACTGCCCTATCTATCTCCCCGAATACCTTCTGCCCTATCTCCCTGAATTCCCTCTGCACCTATCTGCTACTCTCTAGTGATGACACCTATGAATCATGCAATAGACATCTAAATCCAAATCTTTCACCTTTAAGGGTACATGGTAATTTTTCAGTCATTGAGTTATAAAGCTCAGAATCCGTCTGTCAGCCCAGCTTGTGCATGCTGACCAAGTCTTCTTCCTCAGATAGAATGTCATACAGTCCCATCATTTACTATAGAATTCCCCTCTGCAACAGATTTCTGAACAGTCCGTGACCCCACAAACACATTTACATTACATTATTTATTTGTTTTTTATTGTAGCTTCATAGTAATCATTTATGTCTCGTACTGTCTCTTGCCAACAAGGCAACAGATTTCACAACATATCCAAAGTTCAAAGTACATTATCAAAGTATGTGTACATTATACAATCTTGAGATTCTTCTGCTTAACAGGCAGCCACAAAACCAGAAACCTGAACAAACTCAATTTGAAAAAGGACACCAACAGCCAATGCACAGAGAGAGAGAAAAACTGAATTGTGCGAAGAATAAAGTGAGCATTAGCATTCAGATGAAATTGAGTCCGTAAATCTGAAGCGCGGAGAGCCGGCGTGGGCCCATAGTCTCGGTCCCAGTCCATCAGACAGAGGCAAACTGCCAGAAAGCTGGCAGACACTCAGCACACAGCAGCCGGGCACAACACAGCCTCAGCATTGGTGCCAAGGGGGACGGAGTAAAACTTCACAGAGCAGAACCTTGCCTCCGGTCCCAACCCCCTGCCTTATCAGTCCGTCTGGCCCAGTGTTTAAATTGTCCAGGCTCCGGGCTGACCCCCAAACTCAAGCCTGACCCCGCCACAGCAATACGCTCTGGGCCGCTCCCAGCCCGTAATCACTCTTCCCAAATTGGCACGACTCTTAGATAGATCAAGCCTCGCTTCAGGTTCAGTGATAATAAGCCTCATTCTGATTCTGATATTGTCTCCTGGTGTTCTGCTCCCTTCATGCAATAATAATCGGGGGGGGGGCAGACTTAGATATACTCTCCTTTCCACCTTCAAGTTTGAGGTGAGGTTCCACCTAAGCCCTCTGCGCACCATTTTGCCATTCACAGAATAAATCCTTTATCTTTCTCCCTGCTCCTCTCACCTAATTTCCAATCAACAGTCACAGGCTCAGCACCTATGCAGTGTAGTTTACTATACATGGTTTCCTGGCAGGAGTCTTATTAAAGCCCTTCTGAAAGATCTGTAAAGACTTCTTGATCCACAGTGTTAGTGACTACCTTGATGGCTCAGGTACAGGATATTTGTCATTCATTAATCCACATCAGTTTTCTTCAGCTTAAATTCATTCAATCATTCTGTGTCCATGGAATCCCAAAATTCTTCCACAGCCATGCATCCCTTTATCATTCTTTTTCCCATAAGCAATAAGTTTTCATTATCCACACGAGAAATGACAGAGTTTGGATAATTCTTGCTCATATACATACAGTGTAAACATACACACCATGCCCTTTGACCCTTGATGTTGTGCTGAAGTGATTTATTTAAATGCCGGACTAAACTGATCCCTTCTGTGCACACATCGTCCATATACTGCCATCCTCTGTACATTCAGATGCCTATCTAAGAGCCTCTTAAACACCTCTTTCATACCTGCCTCCACCACCACCACCCGCCACTATCTGTGGAAAAACATTGTACTGAGATATTCAGAAATAGTCAGATTGATGGACACCGCCTTCCTAAGACACCACCCCTTGGAAACTGCAGAGGCTAGTGATGGAGATGACTTGTGCAGAAACCCCTCCCATACCAGACCGTGATGCAGCCAGTCAGAATGCACTCTGCGGTACATTTGAAGAAGTTTTCTAGAAGACAGACCAAATCTCCAGAAACTCCTGATGAAACAGAGCCACTGATTTGCCTTCTTTATAGCTGTGTCGATATGTTGTTTCCAGGTTATGCCCTCAGAGATACAGACAGCCAGGAGCTTGAAGCTGCTCACTCTCTCCACTTCTGATCCCTCTCTGAGGATTGGTTTGGATTCTGTAGTCTTACCCTTCCTGAAGTCCACAATCAGCTCTTCAGCCTTCTGACATGGAGTGCAAGGTTGTTGTTGCAATACCACTCAACTAACTGGTATATCTTGCTCCTGTAAGCCCTCTCGTCACTTTCTGAGATTCTGCCAACCATGGCTGTATCATCACAACCTTATAGATGGCGCTGGATTTGTGCCTAGCCACACAGTCGTGGGTGAACAAATTTCATGACACATTAAAGCAGATTCTGATTATATATTTATAAATAAAAGGGGAAAATGCTGGAAATTCTCAGTGGGGTCAAGAAACATCTGTGGGGAGAGAAGCAGAGTTAGCTTTCAGAGTCACTGACCTGAAATGTTACCTCTTCTTCTCTGTTGATGGGCATTTCTGACAGCTTTTATATTTCCGATTTGCAGGGAAAATTTGTCTTGTGATATTTTGATTCTAATTTTTTTCTCACATGCAAGAGCTTAGCCACTCTTAGCCCACTTTATAAAGCTCCAGACCTTTTGCTGTTTCACACCAAGAAACGTGTTTATCCTGAGTCACGACTTCCCCTCTTGTTTCTATATGAGGAACTCGGAGAGCAGAAACACTTGCCTGTTGTCTCACAACAAAGTTTTCTCATAGATCTTTACAGGTGTTTGCAGGCCCCTTCCCAGTCAGCACGCTGTCTTGACCTGGAAATATATCGCCAGTCCTTCATCGCTGCGGGGTCTACATGTGGGGACTCCCTCCCCTGCAACTTCACCAGAAAGTCTGGAATGTTTCAGGAAGCCAGCTCACCCTCACCCACCACCACACCTTTTCAGAAGAGGCTGATAGAGCTGCTGTTCATGGCTTGAGTGACATAGGTTCAATGCTGGGCTCTGTGAGGTCTGCCTCTGACTACATGGGTTTTCCTACCACATCCCACCGGTAGGAAATTGACCTACAATTTACAGTAGGTTAATTACCCTCTGTAAATTGTACCTGATGTGTAGGTGAGTGGTAGAATCTTGTGGGAGTTGATGGGAATCTGAGGAGAATAGAATGGGATCAGTGTAGGATGGGTGAAAATGGGTTGTCATGAACTCAATGGGCTGAAGGGCCTGCTTTTGTGCTGTAAATCTTCATAACTCCATGGCAATGTGGGATGGGCTGTAAGTGTCAGCCTTTCCAGTGACACCCAGACCTCAAAAGTGTTCAAAGATTAAAACATTCTTCTGAAGCCTCCACGTAAATGGAATTGGTCAAAAGGAAACCCAGTTTCTTTTCCAGGGAAGTACCTCCTCTCCAGGCTGCAGCTTCGATATGTGAAGGGAGTCGAGAGTTGAAGAGTGGATCACATCTGCGCGCCTGGGCTTCTACTGCTCTGCCCGTGACTCTGTTTAATTTGGAGTTAGTGTTACAGTACGGCACGGAAATCTTTTATAGAGTCATAGAGCTCTACCGCACAGAAACAGGCCCTTCAGCCCACTTAGTTCATGCCAGCCTGTTCTGCCTAATCTCATCTATCTGCATCGGGATCATAGCCCTTCATTCCCCTCTCATCCAGGTACCTGACCAAGCTTCGCTTAAATGTTTCAATTGAGTCCACGTCCACTACTTGCGGTTACAGCTCAATCCATACTCGCACCACCCTCAGATGAAGACACTGCTCCTCAGATGCCCCTTGAATATTTTACTCCTCTGCTCCAAACCTATCACTTCAGGTTCTAGCTCACAGAATCTGATGAGAAAAAGTCTGCAAGCATTCCATTCACCCTATCTCTATCCCTTATACTTGTGTACTTCTCTTACACTCAACAGCTGAAATGTCATGATTAACAATTTAACTGAACTGTTAATTTTCAGAGCTTGTTGGACATGGTATGAACGGGTAACAGCAAGCATACCCTTTGCAGCAGCTCAGGCAGAGTGATGTCAAACAACCGCACTTCCCGTCCCAGCCGGGACTCGCTGCTGGCTCCTCCCAGACTGCCTCTTCCAAATACCAACTGCATCAGCCCGAGGAGATCAATAAATACTTCCTGCTGTAAAAGTACAGCAAATGACAGAACGTGTAAATATCACAGCAACTGAAAACCCACATGGCAGCATCTTACATCCAGTAATTCCAGGCATGTTACAGATTGACTAAGGCCACTGTGTTCATTCATGAAACAAAGATTGCTGGGAGGACTCAGCAAATCAGACAGCATCTGTGAAGGGAAGAACAAAGTCAGGCCGATGAGCTTTCAGTGGAAACGGTAAACAGTTCCGATGAAAGGTCCTTGAGCTGAAATATTAATGCTGGTTCTCCCACTGCTCCAGAACTGCTGACTCACTCATTTTATATCAGGTTTCCAGCAATTACAGAATTTTATCACTAGACACTGACTTCACTACTTTCGAAATCACCAGTAGCCCATTTCAGAAACCCTGCTGAACACGGGCACTATGTTAAAGTAGTAAATTAAGTCCTGGTTGGTGGTTCATTTTACAGCTAATAAATACTAATGACCTGTTTCACAAACAATTTAAACACTAGCAGAAAGCAAATAAACAACCCCAATAAACACGAGCAGTCCCATTCACAACATCATGAAACACTTACTCTATACTCGTCTGCGAACAAGAGTGGTTTATTTCACAATGACAGTAAGCAAGACACGGCCCAGGAGAAGGCAGATCCATTTCACAACGAAGACTAACGGCCCATTAGACACCAACTGTCAGCCGCAGAGCCTGATAAATGCAAAAAGTGTAATAAAGAATATCAGACAGAAACAAGAGCTGAACTCCTCTTGCACACTGCTTTGTTTCAAAATATCTTGAATTTTTACCACAATGCCACTTTTCTTCAAGAATGCCACATTTATCAATTCCCTTAAAATCCCACATACATTCAGCCTTTCTTCCAAATAAACACAGTGACCAAGCCTTTAAAACCTTCTTCTGGGGACAGTTCCAAAGGCAGGTCACCAGTTGGGTTGCCAAAGTTTCTTCTTTTCGTAGTCCTAGATGGCCAGTTCTGACACCCAGGCCAGAGAAAATATTATCCCTGAATCTACTCTCTGAATCCCCTGAGTGATTTTGCATCTTTCAATAAATGCATCTCTTCTGCTTTAAAACTCTGGAGAATACCAGCCCTGCCTAATCTTTAGATCTAATAAAGCTTGATCTCTCAACATACTGAGTAGTGAATTCATCCTTTACAGTTTTGCTGTTTGTTTGATTTAAGACCATAAGATATAGGGGCAGAATAAGGACATTTGGCCCATCGAGTCTGGTCCACCATTATCAAGGCTGATCCATTTCCCTCTCAGCCCCAATTTCCTGCCTTCTCTCCTTATCCCTTCATGCCCTGAGTAAGGAAGAATCTATCAAGCTCAACCTTAAATAACCTGGCCTCCACAGCGGCCTGTGACAAAAACCTCTTTAGCTAGAGGTTCAATACTCTCTAGCTAAAGAAATCCCTCCTCATTTCCATTCTAAATGGACGTCCCTGTATTCTGAGGCTGTGTCCTCTGGTCTCAGAATATCCCACCATCGGAAACATCTTTTCCAAATCTACTCTGTCGAGGAATTTCAACATCCGATAGGTTTCAATGAGACCCTCCCTCGTTCTGCAAAATCTAGTGAGTAGAAGCCCAGAGCCGTCAAATGCTCTTCATATAACAAGCCTTTCAATCCCAGAATCACCCTCATGAACCTTCTTTGTGCTCTCTCCAATGTCAGCACACCCTTTCTCAGATAAGGCCCCCAAACTGCTCGCAGTACTCCAAGTGAGGCCTCACCAGTGCTTTATAAAGCCTCAACATCACATCCTTGCTTTTATATTCTAATTCTCTTGAAATGAATGCTAACATTGCATTTGCCTTCCTCACCACCAACTCAACCTGCAAATTAACTTTTAGGGAATCCTGTGCAAGGACTCCCAAGTCCTTTCGTACCTCAGATTTTTCAGTTTTCTCTCCACTCGGAAAATAGTCTACACTTTTATGACCATACACTTCCCGACACTGTATTCAATCTGCAACTACTTTGCCCATTCTTCTAATCTGCCTAAATCCTTCTGTAGCCTCTCTGCTTCCTCAACACTAGCTGCCCCTCCATCTATCTTTGTACCATCTGCAAACTTGGCCACAAAGCCATCAAATCCTTCATCCAAATCATTGACATATAAAGTAAAAAGAAGTGGTCCCACCACAGACCCCTGTGGAATAATGCTAGCCACTGGCAGCCAACCAGAAAAGGCACCCTTTATTCCCACTCTTTGCCTCCTGCCAATCAGCCAATGTTCTATCCATTCCAGTACCTTTCCTGTAATACCATGGTGTCTTAACTTGTTAAGCAGCCTCGTGTGGCAACTTGTCAAAGGCCTTCTGAAAATCCAAGTGTACAACATCCACTGATTCACCTTTGTCTATCCTGCTTGTAATTTCTTCAAAGAATTCCAACAGATTTGTCAGGTAACATTCTCCCTTATGGAAACCATGCTGACTGTGGCCTATTTTCTCAGGTGCCAACCACAGAGGCCAGACTAACTACCCTGTAATTTCCTTTCTTCTGCTGCTCTCCATTCTTGAAGAGTGAAGTGACATTTGCAATTTTCCAATCACTAACAGTCAATGATTCCTTGCATAACCTCAGGAAGTAGACAGTCGCATTGTTGTTTAGACAGATAGATAGATAGATCCTTTATTGATCCCAAAGGGAATTACAGAGTCACAGAAGCATTACAATCGCACCAATATACGAATATTAGAAGAGAAGTAAGAAAAAATTTAAAAAATAAGTTCTCTCAGTCTAACAGAAGGCGGTCATCACTTCCCCGGCTATAGGCTGACTCAGACTAATGGCCAAGAGTAAGAATGGCCTGTATAGCTCTCTTTTAGTCTGTTACTAAAAGTGCTCCTCTGTTCAGCCAAGGTGGCATGCAGAGGGTGAGAAACATTCGGAATTGCCAGAATTTCCCACAGGGTCCTTTGTTCTATCACAGCCTCCAGTATGACCAGTTTGACTCCTATAACAGACCAGCCTTTCTAACCTGTTCAATGAGCCTGTTGGCATCACCCGTGTTGATGCCATTGCCCCAGCACACCACCACATAGAATATTGCACTGGCAACAACAGACCGGTACAACGTGTGAAGGAGGACCTCAGTCCCCTCAGCAAATACAGGTAACTCTGGTCCTTCTTGTAAACAGCCTCTGTGTTGGTGTTCCACTCAAGTCTGTGATGTTTATTACACCAACTCTAATAGTCCATTACACCCATCCCTGTAAATGCTAATGGCCAATAATAGAATAACAATTAACACAAATGGTTCATTACATGACTATAATGAATATTAGTCATCCATTTCAGCATCTGAATAAACTTAAACGGTGGCTTTCAGAACCTTAATAACCACTAATGGTTCATTAAATGGCACAGTCCCTTTCACATCCCATTGAGTAACAATGATTTATTACACAACCCAATAAACACCAGTGGCCTTTCACACAACCCAATAAACACCAGTAGCCTTTCACACAACCCAATAAACACCAGTGCTCTTTCACACAACCCCAATAAACACCAGTGCTCTTTCACACAACCCCAATAAACACCAGTGGCCTTTCACACAACCCAATAAACACCAGTGGCCTTTCACACAACCCAATAAACACCAGTGATCTTTCACACAACCCCAATAAACACCAGTGGCCTTTCACACAACCCCAATAAACACCAGTGGCCTTTCACACAAACCAATAAACACCAGTGGCCTTTCACACAACCCAATAGACACCAGTGGCCTTTCACACAACCCCAATAAACACCAGTGGCCTTTCACACAACCCAATAGACACCAGTGGCCTTTCACACAACCCAATAAACACCAGTGGCCTTTCACACAACCCAATAGACACCAGTGGCCTTTCACACAACCCCAATAAACACCAGTGGCCTTTCATACAACCCAATAAACACCAGTGGCCTTTCACACAACCCCAATAAACACCAGTGGCCTTTCATACAACCCCAATAAACACCAGTGGCCTTTCACACAACCCAATAAACACCAGTGGCCTTTCACACAACCCAATAAACACCAGTGGCCTTTCACACAACCCAATAGACACCAGTGGCCTTTCACACAACCCCAATAAACACCAGTGGCCTTTCATACAACCCAATAAACACCAGTGGCCTTTCACACAACCCCAATAAACACCAGTGGCCTTTCACACAACCCAATAAACACCAGTGGCCTTTCACACAACCCAATAAACACCAGTGGCCTTTCACACAACCCAATAAACACCAGTGGCCTTTCACACAACCCAATAAACACCAGTGGCCTTTCACACAACCCAATAAACACCAGTGGTCTTTCACACAACCCCAATAAACACCAGTGCTCTTTCACAAAACCCCAATAAACACCAGTGGCCTTTCACACAACCCAATAAACACCAGTGGCCTTTCACACAACCCAATAAACACCAGTGGCCTTTCACACAACCCCAATAAACACCAGTGGCCTTTCACACAACCCAATAAACACCAGTGGTCTTTCACACAACCCCAATAAACACCAGAGCTCTTTCACACAACCCAATAAACACCAGTGGCCTTTCACACAACCCCAATAAACACCAGTGGCCTTTCACACAACCCAATAAACACCAGTGGCCTTTCACACAACCCAATAAACACCAGTGGTCTTTCACACAACCCAATAAACACCAGTGCTCTTTCACACAACCCCAATAAACACCAGTGGCCTTTCACACAACCCAATAAACACCAGTGGCCTTTCACACAACCCCAATAAACACCAGTGGTCTTTCACACAACCCAATAAACACCAGTGCTCTTTCACACAACCCAATAAACACCAGTGGTCTTTCACACAACCCCAATAAACACCAGTGGCCTTTCACACAACCCCAATAAACACCAGTGGCCTTTCACACAACCCCAATAAACACCAGTGGCCTTTCACACAACCCAATAAACACCAGTGGTCTTTCACACAACCCAATAGACACCAGTGGCCTTTCACACAACCCCAATAAACACCAGTGGCCTTTCACACAACCCCAATAAACACCAGTGGCCTTTCACACAACCCCAATAAACACCAGTGGCCTTTCACACAACCCAATAAACACCAGTGGCCTTTCACACAACCCCAATAAACACCAGTGGTCTTTCACACAACCCAATAAACACCAGTGCTCTTTCACACAACCCAATAAACACCAGTGCTCTTTCACACAACCCCAATAAACACCAGTGGCCTTTCACACAACCCCAATAAACACCAGTGGCCTTTCACACAACCCCAATAAACACCAGTGGCCTTTCACACAACCCCAATAAACACTAATGGCCTTTCACACAACCCAATAAACACCAGTGGCCTTTCACACAACCCAATAAACACCAGTGGCTCTTTCACACAACCCCAATAAACACTAATGGCCTTTCACACAACCCAATAAACACCAGTGGTCTTTCACACAACCCAATAAACACCAGTGCTCTTTCACACAACCCAATAAACACCAGTGCTCTTTCACACAACCCCAATAAACACCAGTGGCCTTTCACACAACCCCAATAAACACCAGTGGCCTTTCACACAACCCCAATAAACACCAGTGGCCTCTCACACAACCCAATAAACACCAGTGCTCTTTCACACAACCCCAATAAACACCAGTGGCCTTTCACACAACCCCAATAAACACCAGTGGCCTTTCACACAACCCCAATAAACACCAGTGGCCTCTCACACAACCCAATAAACACCAGTGCTCTTTCACACAACCCAATAAACACCAGTGGCCTTTCACACAACCCCAATAAACACCAGTGGCCTTTCACACAACCCCAATAAACACCAGTGGACTTTCACACAACCCCAATAAACACCAGTGGACTTTCACACAACCCCAATAAACACCAGTGGACTTTCACACAACCCCAATAAACACCAGTGGTCTTTCACACAACCCCAATAAACACCAGTGGTCTTTCACACAACCCCAATAAACACCAGTGGTCTTTCACACAACCCAATAAACACCAGTGGCCTTTCACACAACCCAATAAACACCAGTGGCCTTTCACACAACCCCAATAAACACCAGTGGCCTTTCACACAACCCCAATAAACACCAGTGGTCTTTCACACAACCCCAATAAACACCAGTGGACTTTCACACAACCCCAATAAACACCAGTGGTCTTTCACACAACCCCAATAAACACCAGTGGTCTTTCACACAACCCCAATAAACACCAGTGGTCTTTCACACAACCCCAATAAACACCAGTGGACTTTCACACAACCCCAATAAACACCAGTGGCCTTTCACACAACCCCAATAAACACCAGTGGCCTTTCACTCAACCCAATAAACACTAATGGCCTTTCACACAACCCAATAAACACCAGTGGCCTTTCACACAACCCAATAAACACTAATGGCCTTTCACACAACCCCAATAAACACCAGTGGTCTTTCACACAACCCAATAAACACCAGTGGCCTTTCACACAACCCAATAAACACTAATGGCCTTTCACACAACCCAATAAACACCAGTGCTCTTTCACACAACCCAATAAACACCAGTGCTCTTTCACACAACCCCAATAAACACCAGTGGCCTTTCACACAACCCCAATAAACACCAGTGGCCTTTCACACAACCCCAATAAACACCAGTGGCCTCTCACACAACCCAATAAACACCAGTGCTCTTTCACACAACCCCAATAAACACCAGTGGCCTTTCACACAACCCCAATAAACACCAGTGCCCTTTCACACAACCCCAATAAACACCAGTGGCCTCTCACACAACCCAATAAACACCAATGCTCTTTCACACAACCCAATAAACACCAGTGGCCTTTCACACAACCCCAATAAACACCAGTGGCCTTTCACACAACCCCAATAAACACCAGTGGACTTTCACACAACCCCAATAAACACCAGTGGCCTTTCACACAACCCAATAAACACCAGTGGCCTTTCACACAACCCAATAAACACCAGTGGCCTTTCACACAACCCCAATAAACACCAGTGGCCTTTCACACAACCCCAATAAACACCAGTGGTCTTTCACACAACCCCAATAAACACCAGTGGACTTTCACACAACCCCAATAAACACCAGTGGTCTTTCACACAACCCCAATAAACACCAGTGGTCTTTCACACAACCCCAATAAACACCAGTGGTCTTTCACACAACCCCAATAAACACCAGTGGCCTTTCACACAACCCCAATAAACACCAGTGGCCTTTCACTCAACCCAATAAACACTAATGGCCTTTCACACAACCCAATAAACACCAGTGGCCTTTCACACAACCCAATAAACACTAATGGCCTTTCACACAACCCCAATAAACACCAGTGGTCTTTCACACAACCCAATAAACACCAGTGGCCTTTCACACAACCCAATAAACACTAATGGCCTTTCACACAACCCAATAAACACCAGTGGCCTTTCACACAACCCAATAAACACCAATGGCCTTTCACACAACCCAATAAACACCAGTGGTCTTTCACACAACCCAATAAACACCAGTGGTCTTTCACACAACCCAATAAACACCAGTGGTCTTTCACACAACCCAATAAACACCAGTGGCCTTTCACACAACCCCAATAAACACCAGTGCTCTTTCACACAACCCAATAAACACCAGTGGCCTTTCACACAACCCAATAAACACCAGTGGCCTTTCACACAACCCAATAAACACCAGTGGCCTTTCACACAACCCAATAAACACCAGTGGCCTTTCTCACAACCCCAATAAACACCAGTGCTCTTTCACACAACCCCAATAAACACCAGTGGCCTTTCACACAACCCAATAAACACCAGTGGCCTTTCACACAACCCAATAAACACCAGTGGCTCTTTCACACAACCCCAATAAACACCAGTGGCCTTTCACACAACCCCAATAAACACCAGTGGCCTTTCACACAACCCAATAAACACCAGTGGCCTCTCACACAACCCAATAAACACCAGTGGCCTTTCACACAACCCAATAAACACCAGTGGCCTTTCACACAACCCAATAAACACCAGTGCTCTTTCACACAACCCAATAAACACCAGTGCTCTTTCACACAACCCAATAAACACCAGTGGCCTTTCACACAACCCAATAAACACCAGTGGCCTTTCACACAACCCAATAAACACCAGTGGTCTTTCACACAACCCAATAAACACCAGTGCTCTTTCACACAACCCAATAAACACCAGTGGTCTTTCACACAACCCAATAAACACCAGTGGCCTTTCACACAACCCCAATAAACACCAGTGGTCTTTCACACAACCCAATAAACACCAGTGGCCTTTCACACAACCCAATAAACACTAATGGCCTTTCACACAACCCAATAAACACCAGTGGCCTTTCACACAACCCAATAAACACCAATGGCCTTTCACACAACCCAATAAACACCAGTGGTCTTTCACACAACCCAATAAACACCAGTGGTCTTTCACACAACCCAATAAACACCAGTGGTCTTTCACACAACCCAATAAACACCAGTGGCCTTTCACACAACCCCAATAAACACCAGTGCTCTTTCACACAACCCAATAAACACCAGTGGCCTTTCACACAACCCAATAAACACCAGTGGCCTTTCACACAACCCAATAAACACCAGTGGCCTTTCACACAACCCAATAAACACCAGTGGCCTTTCTCACAACCCCAATAAACACCAGTGCTCTTTCACACAACCCCAATAAACACCAGTGGCCTTTCACACAACCCAATAAACACCAGTGGCCTTTCACACAACCCAATAAACACCAGTGGCTCTTTCACACAACCCCAATAAACACCAGTGGCCTTTCACACAACCCCAATAAACACCAGTGGCCTTTCACACAACCCAATAAACACCAGTGGCCTCTCACACAACCCAATAAACACCAGTGGCCTTTCACACAACCCAATAAACACCAGTGGCCTTTCACACAACCCAATAAACACCAGTGCTCTTTCACACAACCCAATAAACACCAGTGCTCTTTCACACAACCCAATAAACACCAGTGGCCTTTCACACAACCCAATAAACACCAGTGGCCTTTCACACAACCCAATAAACACCAGTGGTCTTTCACACAACCCAATAAACACCAGTGCTCTTTCACACAACCCAATAAACACCAGTGGTCTTTCACACAACCCAATAAACACCAGTGGCCTTTCACACAACCCCAATAAACACCAGTGCTCTTTCACACAACCCAATAAACACCAGTGGCCTTTCACACAACCCAATAAACACCAGTGGCCTTTCACACAACCCAATAAACACCAGTGGCCTTTCACACAACCCCAATAAACACCAGTGCTCTTTCACACAACCCCAATAAACACCAGTGGCCTTTCACACAACCCAATAAACACCAGTGGCCTTTCACACAACCCAATAAACACCAGTGGCTCTTTCACACAACCCCAATAAACACCAGTGGCCTTTCACACAACCCCAATAAACACCAGTGGCCTTTCACACAACCCAATAAACACCAGTGGCCTCTCACACAACCCAATAAACACCAGTGGCCTTTCACACAACCCAATAAACACCAGTGGCCTTTCACACAACCCAATAAACACCAGTGCTCTTTCACACAACCCAATAAACACCAGTGCTCTTTCACACAACCCAATAAACACCAGTGGCCTTTCACACAACCCCAATAAACACCAGTGGCCTTTCACACAACCCAATAAACACCAGTGGCCTTTCACACAACCCAATAAACACCAGTGGTCTTTCACACAACCCAATAAACACCAGTGGTCTTTCACACAACCCAATAAACACCAGTGGTCTTTCACACAACCCCAATAAACACCAGTGGCCTTTCACACAGCCCAATAAACACCAGTGGCCTTTCACACAACCCAATAAACACCAGTGGCCTTTCACACAACCCAATAAACACCAGTGGCCTTTCACACAACCCAATAAACACCAGTGGTCTTTCACACAACCCAATAAACACCAGTGCTCTTTCACACAACCCAATAAACACCAGTGGCCTTTCACACAACCCAATAAACACCAGTGGCCTTTCACACAACCCCAATAAACACCAGTGGCCTTTCACACAACCCAATAAACACCAGTGGCCTTTCACACAGCCCAATAAACACCAGTGGCCTTTCACACAACCCAATAAACACCAGTGGCCTTTCACACAACCCAATAAACACCAGTGGCCTTTCACACAACCCAATAAACACCAGTGGTCTTTCACACAACCCAATAAACACCAGTGCTCTTTCACACAACCCCAATAAACACCAGTGCTCTTTCACACAACCCCAATAAACACCAGTGGCCTTTCACACAACCCAATAAACACCAGTGGCCTTTCACACAACCCCAATAAACACCAGTGGCCTTTCACACAACCCAATAAACACCAGTGGCCTTTCACACAACCCCAATAAACACCAGTGGCCTTTCACACAACCCAATAAACACCAGTGGCTCTTTCACACAACCCCAATAAACACCAGTGGCCTTTCACACAACCCAATAAACACCAGTGGCCTCTCACACAACCCAATAAACACCAGTGGCCTCTCACACAACCCCAATAAACACCAGTGGCCTTTCACACAACCCAATAAACACCAGTGGCCTTTCACACAACCCAATAAACACCAGTGGCCTTTCACACAACCCAATAAACACCAGTGGCCTTTCACACAACCCCAATAAACGCCAGTGGCCTTTCACACAACCCAATAAACACCAGTGGTCTTTCACACAACCCCAATAATCACCAGTGGTCTTTCACACAACCCAATGAACACCGGTGGTCTTTCACACTACCCAATAAACACCAGTGGCCTTTCACACAACCCAATAAACACCAGTGGCCTTTCACACAACCCAATAAACACCAGTGGCCTTTCACACAACCCAATAAACACCAGTGGCCTTTCACACAACCCAATAGACACCAGTGGCCTTTCACACAACCCAATAAACACCAGTGGTCTTTCACACAACCCCAATAAACACCAGTGGTCTTTCACACAACCCAATAAACACCGGTGGTCTTTCACACTACCCAATAAACACCAGTGGCCTTTCACACAACCCAATAAACACCAGTGGCCTTTCACACAACCCCAATAAACACCAGTGGTCTTTTCAGATGGTTTATTTTACAATGAACACTTTATTTATCAAATTATTTAAAACACTATTGATCAGTTAGACAATCTCAATAATGGACTGCAACAGTAGTCCATTTGTCTAAAACAAACTATAGGAATGTCATGCACTGTGTTAGTCTACATCAGGAGCCCATTTTGTAATCCATAATGTTCCATTATGTAACTTAATTTAGAATTATTGTTCAATAACACAAATGCAATTGACATAACCAGTGCATCACAGGAAGCCTGTAAACACTAACTACTTTTTTTTGAGGTACAGCATGGAGGAAGCTTTCCAGTCCTTTGAGCTGAACTGCCCGGCACCCTGATTTAGCCCTAACCTAATTGTGGGACAATTTACAATGACCAGTAAACCTACCCAGTATGTCTTTGGACTGTGGTAGGAAACTGAGGGACCCAGAGAAAACACCCAGTACTGAGACCCTTCCAGAGGACACCAGGACTGAACGCCAAACTCCGACACCCCAAGCAGTAGTAGCGTCACAGTAACTGCTACACTACTGTGGCTCACTTTACTTGGTAAACATTAAATACCATTACAGGGTCTGCTAAGCACCAGGCACTATTCCTGAAGTCATGATAAACGTAGTAACAGGAACCATATCAAAATCGAAACGTGGTGACAACCAGTATCAAAAGTCATCTCAAGCAATGTAGACCCTAATAGACAAAACAGATAAATGAGCTCTTCCAGACTGGAGCTTACAGAGGGTTAGCTGAGAGTTCAATGCTGAGTAGGCTGAATGTGTGTATCGGCGGGACACAGGCACCTGGATTTCCTCATTAAAAGCCCATTGATCTGAGCTGTGTGGAAATTCAATGGACGACTGGTGTAACCGCCTATCAGAAAGATCATCAGAAATGGGGAGTTGGTCATCTCACCAAACAGCAGCAGGATGTGAAACCAGAGAGTGCCAGCAGGGATTTGGGAGTCCGATACCAACTCTCCTTTTGTGTGGAGGGACCGGGAAATGTAGAGTGTCCTGAAAACTCTGGGAATTCGGTCTGGGTGACAAAAATTGTTTACTGCATATCTTTTCTTTTTCAGATCAGCCAAGTCCTGGGTAATGAAATGAAATTTGCTATGCGAGAGCCTCTGGGACTCAGGTATGATGTTCAATATTCAGATGCAACGTCAGAGTCAGGATCAGGTTTATCATCACTGGCTTAGATGATGTGAGATTTGTTGTTTTGCAACAGGAATAAAGTCCAAAGATATAAAATGACTATCAGTTACAGATATAAATAGTGTAACAAAATAAAGGAATTTGAGGTATGTTCAGAGTTCATGGATTATTCAAAAATCTGATGGCAAAGGGGAAGAATCATTGAGTGTAGGTTCCTGCTTGGTAGAAATGGGAAGCCCCAGATGTGACAGTGCTTACTGATGGGTGCCCTCGGTAGTGAGGAGGGTTGTGCGTGTGACAGAGCTGGCTGAGTCTCCAGCCTCCTGTGCTCCTGTGCATTGGAGCCTCTCCACTAGGCAGTGATGTAACAGTCAGAATACTCTCCATGATACATTAGTAACTTGTCTTTGGTGACATACCGTCCCTTCTCAAACTTCAAACGGATTTAGTGTTACCATTCTGTAAGCGTTGGAAGAACAGTGGGATTTGTTTCTCTCTCCTGCACTGGGGCTGTTCATACTGAATCGAGAGGGAGCTGCCCTCCGCCCCATGGGTTACGTTCCCATTCACGTTTTTCCACCTTACCACGGATCGGCACTTCCTAACCCTATTTGCTTCCTGCCCAAGCCTCAAGACACTGCCTGCCAGTAACCTCTGGATGGAAGTAATGGTGAAGGGGCTATTCCTCCCACTACACCAGCCTGCAGTGAGATGCTGTCAGTCCCACCAGCTCTTGGCTTAAACTTCTACAAGCTCAGACAATCTACCTGGTTATGATCTTGCACCTTGTGGCCTGCCCGTACTGCAGCTTCTCTGTCGCTGTTACAGTCTACTCTGCATGTGTAATGATCTGATCTGCATGAACAGTATCCAAGACGACTTTTTCACTGCACAACAATAAATCAGTTACAATTCCAAAATGATGTGAGGCATTCGAGCCAAATCTGGCCATGCATTTGGAACTCGAAGCAAAACACTTTGAAACTAGCCTAGAAACTTGATTTCAAAATAAAAAGTCCTGAAACTGGCTGAGATGACAATTGGAACAATGATTTGGTGCGACAAACAGGAGAAAATCTGCCAATGCTGGCAATGCCAGCAACACACACAAAATGCTGGAGGAACTCAGCAGGCCAGGCAGCATCTGTGGAAAAGAGCACAGTCGATGTTTCGGGCCGAGACCTGAGGCCAAACCCAGATGTCTGTGTACCAGATTGATCTCCTTTTGAAGAGTTTGGAGGTTTGCTAGACCTGGTATAACAGTTCCTCTTATCAGGCGAGGTTGGGCAGCCTCACTTTTTACCTGCTATGTTTCATGATTGGATCATCAGGTTAATATTGCCCAGAAGCAGACCCTTCCGTGCTGATCAGCAACCACCCGTCTATATCTCATCCACAGTCGTCAGTGACTTGGGATTCAGCTGTTCATCCAGCTGCTTCTTAAATGTGAGATCACCTCATCCCACCATCCTCTGAGGTAGGAGTGAGAGACCAGAAGAATACAGGATTCAGAAGGTTTCTTTCCAAAGCAGATGTTCTTCACACGGAGGGCAGTGTACATGTGGAATGAGCTGCCAGAGGAAGTGATAGACATGGTACAGGTACAATATTTAAAAGACATTTGGACAGGTAGATGGGCAGGAAAGATTTGGGAGGGGGGAGGGAATAGAGTAGATGCAGAGAAATGGGACTACCTCGGGGATGGATGAGATGAGCTGAAGGGCTTACTCAATAACTCTGTGACTCTGTGAATCTAAATGCAGCACAGTAACACGAGGTGCTCTCTGTCCCACTGATACTCTTCTGTGCTCGGGTTAGGGACTGAGCCATGATTCACAGCAGCTTGGTAGAAGTGGTGGCTCTGCAAGCCATGGGTCACTGGGAGAATACCTGTAACCATGTAACAATTACAGCACGGAAACAGGCCATCTCGGCCCTTCTAATCCGTGCTGAACATTTATTCTCACCTAGTCCCACCAACCCGCACTCAGCCCATAACCCTCCATTCCTTTCCTGTCCATATACCTGTCCAATTTTTTTATATCTGGCAAAGAACATCCCTAGCATTAGACATAGAGCAGGGCTGGGCCATTCAGTCCATTGCATCTGCTGTACAATTACATCATTCGAACCATCTAGTGTGATGGAAAAACAAGAGAAAATCTGCAGATGCCGAGAAATGCTGCAGGAACTCAGCAGGTCAGTCAGCATCTATGGAAAAGAGCACAGTCAATGTTTTGGACCGAGACCCTTCATCAGGACTGGAGAAAAAAAGATGAGGAGTCAGAGTTAGAAAGTGGTGTGGGGAGGGGAGGAAGAAACACGAGGTGGCAGGTGAAACCGGGAGGGTGAGGGGTGAAGTAAAGAGCTGGGAAGTTGATTGGTGAAAGAGATACAGGGCTGGAGAAGGGGGAATCTGACAGAAAAGGACAGAAGGCCTTGGAAAAAGAAAGGGGGGGGGAGCTCCAGAAGGAGGTGATCGGCAAGGTGAGAGAGGGAAATGGGAATGGGGAAGAGGAAGGCATTACCGGGAGTTCGTGCCACAAGGCTGGGGGCTATCCAGATGGAATATAATGAGTTTTTCCTCCAACCTGAGTGTGGTTGTGGGGGGGGTGGAGGTGTGAGTAAGCATTATGGAAGTTCAAGAAATCGATGTTCATGCCATCCAGAGAGAAGGGATCTCCCACCCGGTGGCCACCCATTCCCATTCCGACATGTCACTCCATGGTCTGCCCTACTGTCACGATGAGTTCACACTCGGGTCGGAAAAGCAACACCTTGTGTTCCATCTGAGCAGCTTCCGGCCGGCCTGATGCCATGAACATCGATTTCTCAATCTTCCAGTAATGCCCCCCGCCCTCCTTCCCCATTACTATTTCCCCTTCTCACCTTATCACCTCCCTCTGCGGCTCCTCCCCTTTTCTTACTTCCATAGCCTTCTGTCCTCTGCTATCATATTCCCCCTTCTCTAACCCTGTATCTCTTTCGCTAATCAAATTCCCGGTTCTTTGCTTCACACCCACCCAACTTCCCGGTTCTTCCTCCCATCCCAGTACCTTCTTACTCTGACTCCTCATTTTTTTCCCAGTCCCGATGAAGGGTTTCAGTCCAAAACATCAACTGTGACCTTCACCACAGATGGCCGCTTGGCCTGCTGGGTTCCTCCAGCATTGTATGCGTGTGCGAAGCTTGGCATGATTTCCCGTTGGCAAGATATCATAATGCAAAGTTTTCTGCGATTACTGTCATAAAGAAGGTTTTCACATAATCCAATGTCCAGATATTGATCCTTTGAAATAAATTGTGAACCGTGTGACAAATCAGTTGGAAAGTTTGAGCTTGGGCCGGAGAATGATGTGTACTCTGCTGCCCCCTGCGGGTACTGGCTGGTACCTGCTGCTCGGTGGCAGCCCAGCTCTCAGCTCGAGATGAGTCACATAGTGGAGTTCATTCCTCCACTGGAGGGACCAGTCACCATAATCACTCCAAAGCACACGGAAGACAAATGTGTGTGTTTTTGTTTGTGTTTTCCAAAATGTACTTGTGTGTATTTTTGTTTATTAATGTATGTGTATACATTTGAGTGTATATGTATCTAATTTATTTATGAATGTGCTTCTGTGCCTCTAAATTTCTTTATGAGTGTAATTGTTTGTGTGTGTCAGTTTTAGGGGTGTGTGTGTGGGGGGGATGTGTCTGAGTGTGTGTGTGAGGAGGGGTGACTGAGTGTGTGTGGGGGGGGGGTGTCTGAGTGTGTGTGTGGGGGGTGTGTGAATGTGTGTGGGGGTGTCTGTGTGTGTGGGGGGGGTGTCTGAGTTTGTGTGTGTATGTGTGGGGGGTGTCTGAGTGTGTGTGGGGGGTTGTGTGTGGGTGTGTGTGTTTGGGCGGGTCGTGTGTGGGTGTGTGTGTGTTTGGGAAGGGTTGTATGAGGGTGTCTGTGTGGGGGAGTGTCTGAATGTGTGTGTGGGGTTGTGTGCTGTGTGTGTGTGGGAGGTTGTGTGTGGGTGTGTGTGTTTGGGGGGTTGTGTGTGGGTGTGTGTGTGGAGAGTGTGTGTAGGGAGGGGTGTGGGATGTGTGTGTGGTGTGTGGGCGTGTGTGTGTGTGGGGGTGTGTATGTGTGTGTGTGGGGGTGTGTATGTGTGTGTGGGGGGGGTGGGTGTGTGCATGTGGGGGTGGTGTGTGTGCGGGTGTGTGTGTTTGGGGGGGTTGTGTGTGCAGGTGTGTGTGTAGGTGTTTGTGTGTGGAGGGGTGGAGTGTGTGTGGGGGGTCTGTGTGGGGTGTGTATGTGTGTGTGTGTGTGGATGTGTGTGTATGTGTGTGTGTGGGGGGGGTGGTGTGTGTGGGGGGGTGGTGTGTGTGGGGTGTGTGTGTGGGTGTGGGGGTAGTGTGTTCATTGGGGGTGTGTGTGGGTGTGTGGGGTGTGTATGTGTGTGTGTGTGTGGGGAGGGGTGAGTGTGGAGGGTGTGTGGGTGTGTGTGTTTGGGGGGGTTGTGTGTGGGTGTGTGTGTGTGGGGAGGGGTGTGTGGGGTGTGTGTGGTGTGTGGGTGGGTGTGTGTGTGTGTGGGGGGGGTGGTGTGTGTGGGGTGTGTGTGTGGGTGTGTGGGGGGTGTGTGGGGGGGTGTGTGTGTGGGGGTGGTGTGTGGGTGTGTGGGTGCATGGGGGTAGTGTGTTCATTGGGTGGGTGTGTGGGGTGAGTATGTGTGTGTGTGTCGGGAGGGGTGTGTGTGGAGGGTGTGTGGGTGTGAGTGGGGGGGTTGTGTGTGGGTGTGTGTGTGTGGGGAGGGGTGTGTGGGGTACGTGTGGTGTGTGGGGGGTGTGTGTGTGGGTTGGTGTGTGTGGGGGTGGTGTGTGTGCATGGGGTGTATGTGTGGGGGGGTCTGTGTGTGTGGGGGTGGTGTGTGTGTGTGGGGGGGGTCTGTGTGTGTGAGTGTGTTGGGGGTGTGTGTGTGGAGGGGTGGTGTGTGTGTGGGTGTGTGGGGGTTGTGTGTGTGGGTGTGTGTGTGTGTCGGGAGGGGTGTGTGTGGAGGGTGTGTGGGTGTGAGTGTTTGGGGGGGTTGTGTGTGGGTGTGTGTGTGTGGGGAGGGGTGTGTGTGGAGGGTGTGTGGGTGTGTGTGTTTGGGGGGGTTGTGTGTGGGTGTGTGTGTGGGGAGGGGTGTGTGGGGTGTGTGTGGTGTGTGGGTGTGTGTGTGTGTGTGTGTGTGTGTGTGTGTGTGTGTGTGTGTGTGGGGGGGTGTGTGTGGGGTGTGTGTGTGGGTGTGTGGGGGGGTGTGTGTGTGGGGGTGGTGTGTGGGTGTGTGGGGGGTGTGTGGGGGGGTGTGTGTGTGGGGGTGGTGTGTGGGTGT
The DNA here is from genome assembly GCF_030144855.1 of Hypanus sabinus. Classification (NCBI taxonomy): domain Eukaryota; kingdom Metazoa; phylum Chordata; class Chondrichthyes; order Myliobatiformes; family Dasyatidae; genus Hypanus; species Hypanus sabinus. Next base: position 113,133,515 of record NC_082712.1, on the reverse strand, counting down.
GTGGGTGCATGGGGGTAGTGTGTTCATTGGGGGGGTGTGTGGGTGTGTGGGGTGAATATGTGTGTGTGTGTCGGGAGGGGTGTGTGTGGAGGGTGTGTGGGTGTGAGTGGGGGGGTTGTGTGTGGGTGTGTGTGTGTGGGGAGGGGTGTGTGGGGTATGTGTGGTGTGTGGGGGTGTGTGTGTGGGTAGGTGTGTGTGGGGGTGGTGTGTGTGCATGGGGTGTTTGTGTGGGGGGGTCTGTGTGTGTGGGGTGTGTGTGTGGTATGTGTGTGTGGGGGTGGTGTGTGTGTGTGGGGGGGGTCTGTGTGTGTGAGTGTGTTGGGGGTGTGTGTGTGGAGGGGTGGTGTGTGTGTGGGTGTGTGGGGGTTGTGTGTGTGGGTGTGTGTGTGTGTGTCGGGAGGGGTGTGTGTGGAGGGTGTGTGGGTGTGAGTGTTTGGGGGGGTTGTGTGTGGGTGTGTGTGTGTGGGGAGGGGTGTGTGGGGTATGTGTGGTGTGTGGGTGTGTGTGTGTGTGGGGGGGTGTGTGGGTGTGTGTGTGTGTGCGGTGGTGGTGTGTGTGGGGGGGTGGTGTGTGGGTGTGTGTGGGGGTGTGTGGGTGTGTTGGGGTGTGTGGGTGTGTGGGGGTAGTGTGTTCGTTGGGGGTGTGTGTGTGGGGGGGTGGTGTGTGTGTGGGGTGATTGTGTGGGGGGTGGGTGTGTGGGGTGTGTGTGAGTTCGTTGGGGGTGTGTGTGGGTGTGTGGGGATGTGTGGGGTGTGTGTGTGTGTGTGTGTGTGTGTGTGTGTGTGTGGGAAGGGGTGTGTGTGGAGGGTGTGTGTGTGTGTGTGTGTGTGGGGAGGGGTGTGTGTGGGGGGGTGGTGTGTGTGTGGGCTGTGTGTGGGGGGGGGGGTCCGTGTGTGTGGGTGTGTGTGTGTGTGTGTGTGTGGGGTGGTTGTGTGGGGAGGGGTGTGTGTGGAGGGTGTTTGTGTGTGGGGAGTGTGTGTGGAGTGGTTGTGTGGGGTGTGTGTGTGGGGAGGGGTGTGTGTGGAGGGTGTTTGTGTGTGGGGAGTGTGTGTGGAGTGGTTGTGTGGGGGGTGTGTGTGTGGGGAGGGGTGGGTGTGTGGGGTGTGTGTGGGGGGTGGTGTGTGTGTGGGGTGGGTGTGTGGGCTGTGTGTTTGGGGAGGGGTGTGTGTGGGTGTGTGTGTGTGTGTGGGGTGGGTGTGTGGGTGTGCGTGTGTGGGGTGTGTGTGTTTGGGGGGGTTGTGTGTGGGTGTGTGGGGGTTGTGTGTGTGTGTGTGTGTGTGTGGGGGGGTGTGTGTGGGGGGGTTGTGTGTGTGTGGGTGTGTGGGAGTTGTGTGTGTGGGTGTGTGGGGTGTGTGTGTGGGTATGTGTGTGTGGAGGTGGTGTGTGTGCGTGGGGTGTGTGTGTGTGGGGTCTGTGTGTGGGGTGTGTGTGTGGGTATGTGGGGGTTGTGTGTGTGTGGGGGGGTCTGTGTGTGTGGGTGTGCGTGTGTGGGGTGTGTGTGTGGGGGTGGTGTGTGTGCGTGGGGTGTGTGTGTGGGGGGGTCTGTGTGTGGGGTGTGTGTGTGGGTATGTGGGGGTTGAGTTTGTGTGTGGGGGGGTCTGTGTGTGTGGGGTGTGTGTGGGTGTGTGTGTGTGTGGGGGGGTGGTGTGTGGGTGTGTGGGGTGTGTGTGTGGGTATGTGTGTGTGGAGGTGGTGTGTGTGCGTGGGGTGTGTGTGTGTGGGGTCTGTGTGTGGGGTGTGTGTGTGGGTATGTGGGGGTTGTGTGTGTGGGGGGGGGTCTGTGTGTGTGGGTGTGTGTGTGTGGGGTGTGTGTGTGGGGGTGGTGTGTGTGCGTGGGGTGTGTGTGTGGGGGGGTCTGTGTGTGGGGTGTGTGTGTGGGTATGTGGGGGTTGAGTTTGTGTGTGGGGGGGTCTGTGTGTGTGGGGTGTGTGTGGGTGTGTGTGTGTGGGGGGGTGGTGTGTGGGGTAGTGTGGTGGGGGTAGTGTGTTCATTGGATGTGCGTGTGGGTGTGTGTGTGTGTGTGTGGGGGGGTGGTGTGTGTGTGGGTGTGCGTGTGTGGGTGTGCGTGTGTGGGGTGTGGGTGTTTGGGGGGTTGTGTGTGGGTGTGTATGGGGAGGGGTGTGTGGGTGTGTGGGGGTTGTGTGTGTGGGTGTGTGTGTGTGTGGGGGGTGTGTGGGAGGGTGTTGGTATGTGTGTGGGGGTTGGTGTGTGTGTGTGGGGTTTGTGTGGGGGGGGGTCTGTGTGTGGGTGTGTCTGTGTGTGTGGGGGGGTTGTGTGTGTGGGTGTGTGGGGGTTGTGTGTGTGTGTGTGGGTGTGTGGGGTGTGTGTGGGGGTATGTGTGTGTGGGGGTGTTGTGTGTGCGTGGGGTGTGTGTGTGGGGGGTCTGTGTGTGGGGTGTGTGTGTGTGGGTATGTGGGGGTTGTGTTTGTGTGTGGGGGTGTCTGTGTGTGTGGGGTGTGTGTGTGGGTGTGTGTGTGGGGGGGTGGTGTGTGGGGGAGTGTGGGTGTGTGGGGTAGTGTGGTGGGGGTAGTGTGTTCATTGGATGTGCGTGTGGGTGTGTGTGTGTGTGTTCGTTGGTGGTGTGTGTGGGGGTGTGTGTGGGGGGTGGGGTGTGTGTGGGGTGTGTGTGTAGTGTGTGTGTGTGGGGGGTGGGTGTGTGGGGTGTGTGTGTGTTTGGGGAGGGTTGGTGTGTGGGTGTGTGGGGGTAGTGTGTTCGTTGGGGGTGTGTGTGGGTGTGTGGGGTGCATGTTTGTGTGTGTGTGGGAAGGGGTGTGTGTGGAGGGTGTGTGTGTGTGTGTGTGGGGAGGTGTGTGTGTGGGTTTGTGTGTGGGTGTATGGGGTGTGTGTCTGGGGTGTGTGTGGGGAGGGGTGTATGTGGAGTGTGTGTGTGTGCGGTGGGTGTGTGAGTGTGTGGGTGCGTGGGTGTGTCTGTGTGTGTGGGTGTGTGTGTGTGGGTGGGTGGTGTGTGTGTGTGATGGGTGTGTGGAGAGGGGTGGGTGTGTGGTGTGTGGGGGTGTGTGTGTGGGGGGGGTGGTGTGTGTGTGGGATGGGTGTGCGGGGGGGTCTGTGTGTGTGGGGGGTGGTGTGTGGGAGTGTGTGGGTGTGTGGAGGTAGTGTGTTCATTGGGGGTGTGTGTGTGTGTGTGTGTGTGTGTGTGGGGATGTGTGGGTGTGTGGGGTGTGTGTGTGTGTGTGTGTGTGGGAAGGGGTGTGTGTGGAGGCTGTGTGTGTGTGTGTGTGTGTGGGTGTATGGGGTGTGTGTGTGGGTTGTGTGTGGGGAGGGGAGTATGTGGAGGGTGTGTGTGTGTGAGGGGGTGGTGTGTGGTGGTGTGTGGGTGTGTGGAGGTAGTGTGTTCATTAGGGGTGTGTGTGGTGGTGTGTGTGCAGGGGGTGGTGTGTGTGTGTTTGTGGGAGGGGGGTGGGTGTGTGGGGTGTGTGTGTCTGTGTGGGGAGGGTTGATGTGTGGGTGTGTGGGGGTAGTGTGTTCGTTGGGTGTGTGTGTGGGGATGTGTGGGCGTGTGGGGTGTATGTGTGTGTGTGGGAAGGGGTGTGTGTGGAGGCTGTGTGTGTGTGTGTGTGTGTGTGTGTGTGGGGAGGGGTGTGTGTGTGGGTGTATGGGGTGTGTGTGTGGGGTGTGTGTGGGGAGGGGTGTGTGTGGGGTGTGTGTGGGGAGGGGTGTATGTGGAGGGTGTGCGTGTGTGGGGAGGGGTGTGTGTGTGGGGTGGGTGTGTGTGTGTGGGTGTGTGTGTGTGGGGGTGGTGGTGTGTGTGGAGTGGGTGTGTACGTGGGGGGTCTGTGTGTGTGGGTGTGTGTGTGTGTGGGGGGGTGGTGTGTGTGTGGGGTGGGTGTGTGGTGTGTGGGGGTGTACGTGTGTGGGGGAGTGGTGTGTGTGGGGTGTGTGTGGGTGTGTGGGGGTTGTGTGTGTGGGTGTGTGGGGGTTGTTTGTGTGGGTGTGTGTGTGTGGGGTGGGTGGTGTGTTTGTGTGCAGTGGGTGTGTGGGGAGGGGTGTGTGTGTGGTGTGTGTGTGTGTGTGTGTGTTGGGGGGTGGTGTGTGTGTGGGGTGTGTGTGGGTGTGTGGGTGTGTGTGTGTGGGGGTGGTGGTGTGTGTGGAGTGGGTGTGTACGTGGGGGGTCTGTGTGTGTGGGTGTGTGTGTGTGTGGGGGGGTGGTGTGTGTGTGGGGTGGGTGTGTGGTGTGTGGGGGTGTACGTGTGTGGGGGAGTGGTGTGTGTGGGGTGTGTGTGGGTGTGTGGGGGTTGTGTGTGTGGGTGTGTGGGGGTTGTTTGTGTGGGTGTGTGTGTGTGGGGTGGGTGGTGTGTTTGTGTGCAGTGGGTGTGTGGGGAGGGGTGTGTGTGTGGTGTGTGTGTGTGTGTGTGTGTTGGGGGGTGGTGTGTGTGTGGGGTGTGTGTGGGTGTGTGGGGGTTGTGTGTGGGGGTGTGTGTGTGGGGTGGTGGTGTGTGTGTAGGGTGTGTGTGTGGGGGGTGTGTGTAGAGTGCGTGTGTGTGTGTGGGGGGGGTGGGTGTGTGGGGTGTGAGTGTGGGGGGGTGGTGTGTGTGGGGGGTGTGTGTGTGGGTGTGTGGAGGTTGTGTGTGGGGGGGGTTCTGTGTGTGTGGGTGTGTGTGTGTTGGGGTGCTGGTGTGTGAGTGTGTGTGTGTGGGATGGTGTGTGGGTGTGTGGGGGTAGTGTGTTTGTTGGGGGTGTGTGTGGGGGTGTGTGGAGGGGTGGTGTGTGTGTGTGGGGAGGGTTGGTGTGTGGGTGTGTGGGGATGTGTGGGTGTGTGGGGATGTGTGGGTGTGTGGGGTGTGTGTGTGTGTTGGGGAAGGGGTGTGTGTGGAGGGTGTGTGTGTGTGTGTGTGTGTGTGTGGGGGGGTGGGTGTGGAGGGTGTGTGTGTGTGTGTGGGGGGGTGGGTGTGTGGTGTGTGTGTGTGTGTGTGTGTGGGGAGGGTTGGTGTGTGGGGATGTGTGGGTGTGTGGGGATGTGTGGGTGTGTGGGGTGTGTGTGTGTTGGGGAAGGGGTGTGTGTGTGTGGGGGGAGGGGTGTGTGTGTGTGGGGTGGGTCTGTGGGTGTATGGGGTGTGTGTGGGGGGTGTGTGTGGGGAGGGGTGTATGTGGAGGGAGTGTGTGTGTGGGGAGGGGTGTGTGTGTGTGTGTGGGGGTATGGGGTGTGTGTGGGGGGTGTGTGTGGGGAGGGGTGTATGTGTGTGGGGTGTGTGTGTGGGGGGTGGTGTGTGTGTGGGGTCTGTGTGGGGTGTGTGAGTGTGTGAGTGGAGGGTGTGTGTGTGGGGGGGAGGGGTGTGTGTGTGTGGGGTGGGTGTGTGTGTGTGGGGAGGGGTGTGTGTGTGTGGTGTGTGTGTGTGGGGGTATGGGGTGTGTGTGGGGAGGGGTGTATGTGTGTGGGGTGTGTGTGGGGGGTATGTGTGGGGAGGGGTGTATGTGTGTGGGGTGTGTGTGTGGGGGGCGGTGTGTGTGTGGGGTCTGTGTGGGGTGTGAGTGAGTGTGTGAGTGGAGGGTGTGTGTGTGGGGGGAGGGGTGTGTGTGTGTGGGGTGGGTGTGTGTGTGTGGGGAGGGGTGTGTGTGTGTGGGGGGTGGTGAGTGTGTGGGGTGGGTGTGTGGGGGGTGTGTGTGAGTGTGTGTGTGTGGGAGGGGTGGTGTGTGTGTGAGTGTGTGTGTGTGTGTGGGGTGAGTGTGTGTGAGTGTGTGTGTGTGTGGGGTGGGTGTGTGTGAGTGTGTGTGTGTGGGGGCGGTGTGTGGGGGATGTGTGTGAGTGTGTGTGCGTGGGAGGGGATGTCACAATGCATGCACTAATCAGTCTGTTTAACTCCATTTAGGTTGTGGCAGGCAGTGTCAGCCATCATGTTCAGTGTTGTGGCCATCATGGTGAGTACCGGTGACTGCGTCCCCACTGTTCTATTCACATGCCGAGGAGTGGCTAGCTAAGGATCCGTCCGACAGGGACAGGACGTTACTGTGAATGCAGTCTCACATGGCAGTGTGGGCGGGGAAGCTGATTCCATTCTGTCGATTTCCTCTGCCAGTACAGAGAGGTTTCGGGCAGTCAGCTTATTGCCAAATATATCCTGAGCCTCATGAGCCAAAAACTGCATCTGTGTGGCCGGACCTGCTGAGTTCCTCCAGCATTCTGATTGTTGGGAAATATTCCACATCATGAAGACTTCCTCAGCTCAAACGTTCACATTTGGCACAAATCCCGGTGTATACCACCCAGTGCAGGAAATCCCAGAATATAGCATCCTAGTGCAGGAAATCCCAGCAGAAACCACTCCCAGTACAGGAAATCCCAGTAGAAACCACTCCCAGTGCAGTAAATACTGATATATACCACCCAATGTTGAAAATGCCAGAATATACCACTCCCAGTACAGGAAATCACAGCTTACACTGCTCCCAAGGTGGAAATTCCTTTTATTTCCCACTCCCAGTGCAGGAAACGCCAGTATACGCCTCTCCCAGAGTGGGAAATCGCAGTATATACCATTCCCAGTGCGGGAAATTCCAGTATATACCTACCCCAGTGCAGGGACTCCCAGCAGAAACCACTCCCAGTGTGGAAAATTCTGGTAGAAACGACACTCAGTATGGGAAACCCCAGTATATACCATTCCCAGTGCAGGAAATCCTGGTAGAAACCACTCCAGTGTGGAAAATCTTAGTATATATCACTCCCAGTGTATAAATTCCTGGTATATACCACTCCCAGTACAGGAAATCCCAGTATATACCGTTCCCAGTGCAGGAAATTCCAGTATATACAATTCCCAGTGCAGGAAATCCAGGTAAATACCACTCCCAGTGCAGGAAATCCCAGAATATAGCATCCCAGTGCAGGAAATCTCAGCAGAAACCACTCTCAGTGCAGGAAATCCTAGTAGAAACTACTCCCAGTGTGGGAAATCTTAGTATATACCACTCCCAGTGTGGAAATTCCTGGTATGTACCACTCCCAGTACAGGAAATCCAAGCTTACACCACTCCCAGTGTGGAAATTCCTGGTATATACCACCCCCCAAGAAGGAAATCCCAGTAGAAACCACTCCCAGTGCAGTAAATACTGGCATATACCACCCAGTGCAGGAAAACTCAGTATATACCACTCCCTGTGTGAAAAATGCCAGAATATACCACTCCCAGTAGAAACCACTCCCAGTGTGCTAAATACTGGTATATATCACCCAGTGCAGGAAAACTCGTATATACCACTCCCAGTGTGAAAAATGCCAGAATATACCACTTCCAGTGAAGGAAATCCCAGTAGAAACCACTCCCAGTGTGGTAAATACTGGTATATATCACCCAGTGCAGGAAAACTTAGAATATACCACTCCCAGTGCGGAAAATGCCAGAATATACCACTCCCAGTGCAGGAAACGCCAGAACACACCACTCCCAGAGTGGGAAATCCCAGTATATACCATTCCCAGTGCAGGAAATCCCAGTATATACCCATCCCAGTGTGGGAAATCCCAGCAGAAACCACTCACAGTGTGGAAAATTCTGGTAGAAACGACACTCAGTATGGGAAACCCCAGTATATACCATTCACAGTGCGGGAAATCCCAGTATAAACCACTCCCAGTGCGGTAAGTACTGGTATATACCACCCAGTGCAGGAAAAATCAGTATATACCACTCCCAGTTCAAGAATTCGTCTGTTGGTTGTGCTGAGACCAGAGCATCCATTCAGGGGCATTGTCAATAAGTCTTCCTGTCCTTTTGCCAGGCGCTAATCTTCCCCGACCGGCTGTATGACACAGTGTTTGATGACGGTGGTTCAGGCAGCAAGATATCTGTGAGACTGTACGGAGGAGCCCTGCTCAGTAAGTATCAGCTGCAGAGCTCTACCCCAAGGACCCTTTCTAAATAATCCCAGTACACACACAAATTTACAGCAGCCCTCCACTTTAACACAACCCCACCAGACCCAATGTCCAGGGACTATTCCCCCATTACACTTTTCTTCTACACCCACATCCACAAACCACTCCCCCTTAACACAACACCTCTACACCCAACGTCCAGGGACCAGTCCTTTTTAACACATCCCCTCTACACCAAACATTCACCCATCTTTAATGTAAACATTCTATACCCTTCCTCAATATCCTTGTGCAAACGGATTACCCTATCCTGTTAACAAAACACATGCCACTGCATGCTGAACCAGACAGAGGGCACTGTACCTTATGCAGACCATTACACGTGTTGCAGAAATCAGTCCGCTTTGCATAAACACAAGAGGTCCCCACTCCACATAAACCCACTGTTGGCACAAGCCAGCGCAGATCGCCATCTCCTTCTGGGATTGTCAGCCTGGAGAGCAACTTCCTTCCGCCAGCTCCTGGGGTGTCTGATGTCCCAGTGTGGAACCCACAAGGCCTCTCCAACAGCGGCAGTAGCTGAATGTGTATTGTCCGTCAGGCGGTCCTCTCCTCTCACAGAGCCCCTGGCTGCTACCGAGCATTGCCTGGAGGTCTACACCCTACCCCGAATCCCTCCACACACGCCCTACCATTGGGCTGATTTCACAACAGCCAGCACCCTGATACCAGGCGTTCCTCAGGGCCCACAAGTACGAAGGCACACCTCTGCCCTAGTCCCTCTCACCACTTTAGAACCAAGGCCAGCTTTGCCCCCTCCCCAGAGCAGGGGCAGTGGCTTCAGCAGGTTCTCGGTTCCTGTCAGGGAGCAAAGCCCCCCACGACCGCACCGTCCTCTCTGTTGCAGCAGGGACCCCCCATTCCCAACTTACCTCCCTTCACCCATCTGGTCTCAGCCAAGCCTTTGACTGGGCTCCCTCTCCCAAACTCTGTCCGTTTAACTCTCACTCCACACCAGGTGTTCCAGACTTCCTGCCCAACCGTTTCCCCGTGTTGACCGAAAGCACTATTGGTCTCGATTTTACGCACGAGTCAGAGGGACCCGTAGACGTGGGGTTAGGAGTGGACGGCGGGGTCCCAGGTGAAGGACTCACCAGCTCCTCCCTCTGGTGTGATCCTGCAGGCCTGTCCCTCATCATGTGGAACGCGCTGTACACGGCGGAGAAGGTTGTGATCCGCTGGACGCTGCTGACGGAAGCCTGTTACTTCGCTGTGCAGCTGATAGGTGAGTTCACAAAACACAGCCTGAGACCCAGTGCTGACACCAATTGTACCTCCAATCCAACACTCCCATCCCCACACAGTCGGTCACCGGCTCCCGATAATACAGTCACCGTATCCCAGACCCAGTAACAGAGTACACCTGCATCCGAACACGCTTAACCCCATATTTCTGTATCATAGTAACCCGGCAATCTAGTATTCCCATACACAGTCCCTGTGACTGAGTTCTCCCGTACCCCAATCCCTGTACCCGAGTACTCCCATACCCAGTCCCTGTACCCTAGTATTCCCGTACACCAGTCCCGTGTACCTGAGTACTCCCGTACCCCAATCCATGTACCTGAGTACTCCCATACCGAGTCCCTGTACCCTAGTACTCCCGTACCCCAGTCCCCTGAACCCGAGTACTCCTCTACCCCAATCCCCTATTCCCGAGTACAACCATACCCCAGTCCCCTGTACCCATACAACCGTACCCTAGTCCCCTGTACCCTAGTACTCCCGTACCCCAGTCCCCTGAACCCGAGTACTCCTCTACCCCAATCCCCTATTCCCGAGTACAACCATACCCCAGTCCCCTGTACCCATACAACCGTACCCTAGTCCCCTGTACCTGAGTACTCCCGTACACAATCCATGTACCTGAGTACTCCCATACCGAGTCCCTGTACCCTAGTACTCCCGTACCCCAGTCCCCTGAACCCGAGTACTCCTCTACCCCAATCCCCTATTCCCGAGTACAACCAAACCCCAGTCCCTGTACCCGAGGACTCCCGTAACCCAGTCCCCTGTACCCGTTCAACCATACCCCAGTCCCCTGTACCCGAGTACTCCAGTAACCCAGTCCCCTGTTCCCAAGTACTCCCATACCCAAGTCCCCTGTACCCGAGTATTCCCGTACCCCAGTCCCTGTGCCCGAGTACAACCATACCCCAGTCCCCTGTTCCCGAGTACTCCCATACCCAGTCCCCTGTACCCGAGTACTCCCATACCCAGTCCCCTGTTCCCGAGTACTCCCATACCCAGTCCCCTGTACCCGAGTACTCCCATACCCAGTCCCCTGTTCCCGAGTACTCCCATACCCAGTCCCCTGTACCCGAGTACAACCATACCCCAGTCCCCTGTTCCCGAGTACTCCCATACCCAGTCCCCTGTACCCGAGTACTCCCATACCCAGTCCCCTGTTCCCGAGTACTCCCGTACCCCAGTCCCCTGTACCCGAATACTTCCGTACCCCAGTCCCCTGTACCCGAATACTACTGTACCCCAGTCCCCTGTGCCTGAGTACTCCCGTACCCCAGTCCCTGTACCCAAGTACTCCCGTACCCCAGTCCTCTGTACCCGAATACTCTCGTACCCCAATCCCCTGTTCCCAAGTACAACCAAACCCCAGTCCCTGTACCCAAGTCCAACCATACCCCAGTCCCCTGTTCCCGAGTACTCCCGTACCCCAGTCCCCTGTACCCGAATACTCCTGTACCCGTCCCCTGTACCCGAATACTCCCATACCCCAGTCCCCTGTGCCTGAGTACTCCCGTACTCCAGACCTCTGTACCCGAATACTCCCATAACCCAGTCCCCTGTACCCCAGTCCCCTGTACCCGAATACTCCCATACACCAGAACACTGTTCCTGAGTACTCCCGTACCCCAGTCCCTGTACCCGAGTACTCCTGTACCCCAGTCCTCTCTACCCGAATACTCCAGTATCCCAGTCCCCAGTACCCGAATACTCCAGTACCCCAGTCCCCTGTACCCGAGTACTCCCGTACCGCAGTCCCCTCTACCTGAGTACTCCCATACCCCAGTCCCTGTACCTGAGTAATCGCATACGCCAGTCCACTGTACCCAAGTACTCCCGTACCCCAGTCCCCTGTGCCCGAGTACTCCCATACCCCAGTCCCTGTTCCCGAGCACTCCCGTACCCCAGACCCCTGTGCCCGAGTACTCCCGTACCCTAGTCCCCTGTACCCGAGTACTCCCATACGCCAGACCCCTGTACCCGAGTACTTCCGTACCCCAGTCCCCTGTGCCCGAGTACTCCCGTACCCCAGTCCGCTGTACCCGAGTACTCCAGTAACCCAGTCCCCTGTACCCGAGTACTCACGTACCCCAGTCCCTGTTCCTGAGTACTCTCGTACCCTAGTCCCTGTGCCCGACTACAACCATACCCAAGTCCCCTGTTCCCGAATACTCCCATACCCCAGTCCCCTGTACCCGAGTACTCCCGTACCTCAGTTCCCGTGCCCGAGTACAACCATGCCCCAGTCCCCAGTTCCCGAGTACTCCAGTACCCCAGTCCCCGTACCCGAGTATTCCCATACCCCAGTCCCCTTTTCCCATGTACTCCAGTACCCCAGTTCCTGTACACGAGTAATCCCATACCCCAGACCCCTGTTCCCGAGTACTCCCATAAACAGTCCCTTGTACCCGAGTACTCCCATACCCAGTCCCCTGTACCCGAATACAACCATACCCCAGTCCCCTGTTCCCGAGTACTCACGTACCCCAGTCCCTGTTCCTGAGTACTTCCGTACCCCAGTCCCTGTACCCGAGTACAACCATAACCCAGTCCCCTGTTCCCGAATACTCCCATAACCCAGTCCCCTGTACCCGAATACTCTCGTACCCCAATCCCCTGTTCCCGAGTACAACCAAACCCCAGTCCCTGTACCCGAGGACTCCCGTATCCCAGTCCCCTGTACCCGAGTCCAACCATACCCGAGTCCCCTATTCCCGAGTACTCCCATACCCCAGTCCCCTGTACCCGAGAACTCCCGTACACGAGCCCCTGTACCCGAGTACTCATGTACCCCAGTCCCTGTTCATGAGTACTCCCATACCCCAGTACCTGTGACCGAGTACAACCATACCCCAGTCCCCTGTTCCGGAGTACTCCCGTACCCCAGTCCCCTGTACCCAAGTACTCCCATACCCCAGTCCCTGTGCCCGAGTACTCCCATACCACAGTCCCCTGTACCCGAGTACTCGCGTACATGAGTCCCTGTACCCGAGTACTCCAGTAACCCAGTCCCCTGTTCCAAGTACTCCCGTACCCCAATCCCCTGTTCCCGAGTACTCCCATATCCAGTCCCCTGTACCCGAGTACAACCATACCCCAGTCACCTGTTCCCGAGTACTCCCGTACCCCAATCCCCTGTTCCCGAGTACTCCCATACCCAGTCCCCTGTACCCGAGTACAACCGTACACCAGTCCCCTGTTCCCGAGTACTCCCGTACCCCAGTCCCCTATACCCGAATACTCCTGTACCCGTCCCCTGTACCCGAATACTCCCGTACCCCAGTCCCCTGTGCCCGAGTACTCCCGTACCCCAGTCCGCTGTACCCGAGTCCAAACATACCCCAGTCCCCTGTTCCGCAGTACTTCCGTACCCCAGTCCCCTGTACCCGAGTACTCCCATACCCCAGTACCCTGTACCCGAGTACTCCCATACGCCAGACCCCTGTACCCGAGTACTTCCGTACCCCAATCCCCTGTTCCCGAGTACTCCCATACCCAGTCCCCTGTGCCCGAGTACTCACGTACCCCAGTCCCTGTTCCTGAGTACTCTCGTACCCTAGTCCCTGTGCCCGACTACAACCATACCCAAGTCCCCTGTTCCCGAATACTCCCATACCCCAGTCCCCTGTACCCGAGTACTCCCGTACCCCAGTTCCTGTGCCCGAGTACAACCATGCCCCAGTCCCTGGTTCCCGAGTACTCCTGTACCCCAGTCCCCGTACCCGAGTATTCCCATACCCCAGTCCCCTTTTCCCATGTACTCCAGTACCCCAGTCCCTGTACACGAGTAATCCCATACCCCAGTCCCCTGTTCCCGAGTACTCCCATAAACAGTCCCTTGTACCCGAGTACTCCTGTAACCCAGTCCCCTGTACCCGAATACAACCATACCCCAGTCCCCTGTTCCCGAGTACTCACGTACCCCAGTCCCTGTTCCTGAGTACTCCCGTACCCCAGTCCCTGTACCTGAGTACAACCATAACCCAGTCCCCTGTTCCCGAGTACTCCCGTACACCAGTCCCCTGTACCCGAATACTCCCATAACCCAGTCCCCTGTACCCGAATACTCTCGTACCCCAATCCCCTGTTCCCGAGTACAACCAAACCCCAGTCCCTGTACCCGAGGACTCCCATATCCCAGTCCCCTGTACCCGAGTCCAACCATACCCGAGTCCCCTGTACCCGAGTACTCCCATACCCAGTCCCCTGTACCTGAGTTCTCCCGTACCCCAATCCTCTGTTCCGGAGTACTCCCATACCCAGTCCCCTGTACCGGAGTACTCCCGTACCCCAGTCCCTGTACCCTAATACTCCCGTACCCCAGTCCCTGTACCCGAGTACTCCCGTACCCCAGTACCCTCTACACGAGTACTCCCGTACCCCAGTCCCTGTGACCGAGTACAACCATACCCCAGTCCCCTGTTCCCGTGTACTCCCGTACCCCAGTCCCCTGTACCCAAGTACTCCCATACCCCAGTCCCTGTGCCCGAGTACAACCATGCAACAGTCCCCGTTTCCCGAGTACTGCAGTACCCCAGTCCCCTGTACCCGAGTAATCCCATACCCCAGTCCTCTGTACACGAATAATCCCATACCCCAGTCCTCTGTACCCTAATACTCCCGTACCCCAGTCCCTGTACCCGAGTACTCCCGTACCCCAGTACCCTCTACACGAGTACTCCCGTACCCCAGTCCCCTGTACCCGAGTACTCCCATTCCCCAGTCCCTTTGCCCGAGTACAACCATACCCCAGTCCCCTGTTCCCGAGTACTCCTGTGCCCGAGTAATCCCATACCGCAGTCCCCTGTTCCCGAGTACTCCAGTACCCCAGTCCCTGTACCCGAATAATCCCATATCCCAGTCCCCTGTTCCCGAATACTCCCATACCAAGTCCCCTGTACCCGAGTACTCCCATACCCAGTCCCTTGTACCTGAGTTCTCCCGTACCCCAATCCTCTGTTCCGGAGTACTCCCATACCCAGTCCCCTGTACCCGAGTACTCCCGTACCCCAGTCCCTGTGACCGAGTACTCCCGTACCCCAGTCCCTGTGACCGAGTACAACCATACCCCAGTCCCCTGTTCCCGAGTACTCCCGTACCCCAGTCCCCTGTACCCAAGTACTCCCATACCCCAGTCCCTGTGCCCGAGTACAACCATGCCACTGTCCCCGGTTCCCGAGTACTGCAGTACCCCAGTCCCCTGTACCCGAGTAATCCCATACCCCAGTCCTCTGTACACGAATAATCCCGTACCCCAATCCTCTGTTCCGGAGTACTCCCATACCCAGTCCCCTGTACCCGAGTACTCCCGTACCCCAGTCCCTGTACCCTAATACTCCCGTACCCCAGTCTCTGTACCCGAGTACTCCCGTACCCCAGTACCCTCTACACGAGTACTCCCGTACCCCAGTCCCTGTGACCGAGTACAACCATACCCCAGTCCCCTGTTCCCGAGTACTCACGTACCCCAGTCCCCTGTTCCCGTGTACTCCCGTACCCCAGTCCCCTGTACCCAAGTACTCCCATACCCCAGTCCCTGTGCCCGAGTACAACCATGCAACAGTCCCCGTTTCCCGAGTACTGCAGTACCCCAGTCCCCTGTACCCGAGTAATCCCATACCCCAGTCCTCTGTACACGAATAATCCCATACCCCAGTCCTCTGTACCCTAATACTCCCGTACCCCAGTCCCTGTACCCGAGTACTCCCGTACCCCAGTACCCTCTACACGAGTACTCCCGTACCCCAGTCCCCTGTACCCGAGTACTCCCATTCCCCAGTCCCTTTGCCCGAGTACAACCATACCCCAGTCCCCTGTTCCCGAGTACTCCTGTGCCCGAGTAATCCCATACCGCAGTCCCCTGTTCCCGAGTACTCCAGTACCCCAGTCCCTGTACCCGAATAATCCCATATCCCAGTCCCCTGTTCCCGAATACTCCCATACCAAGTCCCCTGTACCCGAGTACTCCCATACCCAGTCCCTTGTACCTGAGTTCTCCCGTACCCCAATCCTCTGTTCCGGAGTACTCCCATACCCAGTCCCCTGTACCCGAGTACTCCCGTACCCCAGTCCCTGTGACCGAGTACTCCCGTACCCCAGTCCCTGTGACCGAGTACAACCATACCCCAGTCCCCTGTTCCCGAGTACTCCCGTACCCCAGTCCCTGTGACCGAGTACTCCCGTACCCCAGTCCCTGTGACCGAGTACAACCATACCCCAGTCCCCTGTTCCCGAGTACTCCCGTACCCCAGTCCCCTGTACCCAAGTACTCCCATACCCCAGTCCCTGTGCCCGAGTACAACCATGCCACTGTCCCCGGTTCCCGAGTACTGCAGTACCCCAGTCCCCTGTACCCGAGTAATCCCATACCCCAGTCCTCTGTACACGAATAATCCCGTACCCCAATCCTCTGTTCCGGAGTACTCCCATACCCAGTCCCCTGTACCCGAGTACTCCCGTACCCCAGTCCCTGTACCCTAATACTCCCGTACCCCAGTCTCTGTACCCGAGTACTCCCGTACCCCAGTACCCTCTACACGAGTACTCCCGTACCCCAGTCCCTGTGACCGAGTACAACCATACCCCAGTCCCCTGTTCCCGAGTACTCACGTACCCCAGTCCCCTGTACCCGAATACTCCTGTACCCCAGTCCCTGTGCCCGAGTACAACCATGCCCCAGTCCCCGGTTCCCGAGTACTCCAGTACCCCAGTCCGCTGTACCCTAGTAATCCCATACCGCAGTCCCCTGTTCCCGAGTACTCCAGTACCCCAGTCCCTGTACCCGAATAATCCCATACCCCAGTCCCCTGTTCCCGTGTACTCCCGTACCCCAGTCCCCTGTACCCAAGTACTCCCATACCCCAGTCCCTGTGCCCGAGTACAACCATGCAACAGTCCCTGTTTCCCGAGTACTGCAGTACCCCAGTCCCCTGTACCCGAGTAATCCCATACCCCAGTCCTCTGTACACGAATAATCCCATACCCCAGTCCTCTGTACCCTAATACTCCCGTACCCCAGTCCCTGTACCCGAGTACTCCCGTACCCCAGTACCCTCTACACGAGTACTCCCGTACCCCAGTCCCCTGTACCCGAGTACTCCCATTCCCCAGTCCCTTTGCCCGAGTACAACCATACCCCAGTCCCCTGTTCCCGAGTACTCCTGTGCCCGAGTAATCCCATACCGCAGTCCCCTGTTCCCGAGTACTCCAGTACCCCAGTCCCTGTACCCGAATAATCCCATATCCCAGTCCCCTGTTCCCGAATACTCCCATACCAAGTCCCCTGTACCCGAGTACTCCCATACCCAGTCCCCTGTACCTGAGTTCTCCCGTACCCCAATCCTCTGTTCCGGAGTACTCCCATACCCAGTCCCCTGTACCCGAGTACTCCCGTACCCCAGTCCCTGTACCCTAATACTCTCGTACACCAGTCCCTGTACCCGAGTACTCCCGTACCCCAGTACCCTCTACACGAGTACTCCCGTACCCCAGTCCCTGTGACCGAGTACAACCATACCCCATTCCCCTGTACCCGAGTACTCCCGTACCCCAGTACCCTCTACACGAGTACTCCCGTACCCCAGTCCCTGTGACCGAGTACAACCATACCCCATTCCCCTGTTCCCGAGTACTCCCGTACCCCAGTCCCCTGTACCCAAGTACTCCCATACCCCAGTCCCTGTGCCCGAGTACAACCATGCCACTGTCCCCGGTTCCCGAGTACTGCAGTACCCCAGTCCCCGGTACCCGAGTAATCCCATACCCCAGTCCTCTGTACACGAATAATCCCGTACCCCAATCCTCTGTTCCGGAGTACTCCCATACCCAGTCCCCTGTATCCGAGTACTCCCGTACCCCAGTCCCTGTACCCTAATACTCCCGTACCCCAGTCCCCGTACCCGAGTACTCCCGTACCCCAGTACCCTCTACACGAGTACTCCCGTACCCCAGTCCCTGTGACCGAGTACAACCATACCCCAGTCCCCTGTTCCCGAGTACTCCCGTACCCCAGTCCCCTGTACCCAAGTACTCCCATACCCCAGTCCCTGTGCCCGAGTACTCCCATACCACAGTCCCCTGTACCCGAGTACTCGCGTACATGAGTCCCTGTACCCGAGTACTCCAGTAACCCAGTCCCCTGTTCCAAGTACTCCCGTACCCCAATCCCCTGTTCCCGAGTACTCCCATATCCAGTCCCCTGTACCCGAGTACAACCATACCCCAGTCACCTGTTCCCGAGTACTCCCGTACCCCAATCCCCTGTTCCCGAGTACTCCCATACCCAGTCCCCTGTACCCGAGTACAACCGTACACCAGTCCCCTGTTCCCGAGTACTCCCGTACCCCAGTCCCCTATACCCGAATACTCCTGTACCCGTCCCCTGTACCCGAATACTCCCGTACCCCAGTCCCCTGTGCCCGAGTACTCCCGTACCCCAGTCCGCTGTACCCGAGTCCAAACATACCCCAGTCCCCTGTTCCGCAGTACTTCCGTACCCCAGTCCCCTGTACCCGAGTACTCCCATACCCCAGTACCCTGTACCCGAGTACTCCCATACGCCAGACCCCTGTACCCGAGTACTTCCGTACCCCAATCCCCTGTTCCCGAGTACTCCCATACCCAGTCCCCTGTGCCCGAGTACTCACGTACCCCAGTCCCTGTTCCTGAGTACTCTCGTACCCTAGTCCCTGTGCCCGACTACAACCATACCCAAGTCCCCTGTTCCCGAATACTCCCATACCCCAGTCCCCTGTACCCGAGTACTCCCGTACCCCAGTTCCTGTGCCCGAGTACAACCATGCCCCAGTCCCTGGTTCCCGAGTACTCCTGTACCCCAGTCCCCGTACCCGAGTATTCCCATACCCCAGTCCCCTTTTCCCATGTACTCCAGTACCCCAGTCCCTGTACACGAGTAATCCCATACCCCAGTCCCCTGTTCCCGAGTACTCCCATAAACAGTCCCTTGTACCCGAGTACTCCTGTAACCCAGTCCCCTGTACCCGAATACAACCATACCCCAGTCCCCTGTTCCCGAGTACTCACGTACCCCAGTCCCTGTTCCTGAGTACTCCCGTACCCCAGTCCCTGTACCTGAGTACAACCATAACCCAGTCCCCTGTTCCCGAGTACTCCCGTACACCAGTCCCCTGTACCCGAATACTCCCATAACCCAGTCCCCTGTACCCGAATACTCTCGTACCCCAATCCCCTGTTCCCGAGTACAACCAAACCCCAGTCCCTGTACCCGAGGACTCCCATATCCCAGTCCCCTGTACCCGAGTCCAACCATACCCGAGTCCCCTGTACCCGAGTACTCCCATACCCAGTCCCCTGTACCTGAGTTCTCCCGTACCCCAATCCTCTGTTCCGGAGTACTCCCATACCCAGTCCCCTGTACCGGAGTACTCCCGTACCCCAGTCCCTGTACCCTAATACTCCCGTACCCCAGTCCCTGTACCCGAGTACTCCCGTACCCCAGTACCCTCTACACGAGTACTCCCGTACCCCAGTCCCTGTGACCGAGTACAACCATACCCCAGTCCCCTGTTCCCGTGTACTCCCGTACCCCAGTCCCCTGTACCCAAGTACTCCCATACCCCAGTCCCTGTGCCCGAGTACAACCATGCAACAGTCCCCGTTTCCCGAGTACTGCAGTACCCCAGTCCCCTGTACCCGAGTAATCCCATACCCCAGTCCTCTGTACACGAATAATCCCATACCCCAGTCCTCTGTACCCTAATACTCCCGTACCCCAGTCCCTGTACCCGAGTACTCCCGTACCCCAGTACCCTCTACACGAGTACTCCCGTACCCCAGTCCCCTGTACCCGAGTACTCCCATTCCCCAGTCCCTTTGCCCGAGTACAACCATACCCCAGTCCCCTGTTCCCGAGTACTCCTGTGCCCGAGTAATCCCATACCGCAGTCCCCTGTTCCCGAGTACTCCAGTACCCCAGTCCCTGTACCCGAATAATCCCATATCCCAGTCCCCTGTTCCCGAATACTCCCATACCAAGTCCCCTGTACCCGAGTACTCCCATACCCAGTCCCTTGTACCTGAGTTCTCCCGTACCCCAATCCTCTGTTCCGGAGTACTCCCATACCCAGTCCCCTGTACCCGAGTACTCCCGTACCCCAGTCCCTGTGACCGAGTACTCCCGTACCCCAGTCCCTGTGACCGAGTACAACCATACCCCAGTCCCCTGTTCCCGAGTACTCCCGTACCCCAGTCCCCTGTACCCAAGTACTCCCATACCCCAGTCCCTGTGCCCGAGTACAACCATGCCACTGTCCCCGGTTCCCGAGTACTGCAGTACCCCAGTCCCCTGTACCCGAGTAATCCCATACCCCAGTCCTCTGTACACGAATAATCCCGTACCCCAATCCTCTGTTCCGGAGTACTCCCATACCCAGTCCCCTGTACCCGAGTACTCCCGTACCCCAGTCCCTGTACCCTAATACTCCCGTACCCCAGTCTCTGTACCCGAGTACTCCCGTACCCCAGTACCCTCTACACGAGTACTCCCGTACCCCAGTCCCTGTGACCGAGTACAACCATACCCCAGTCCCCTGTTCCCGAGTACTCACGTACCCCAGTCCCCTGTTCCCGTGTACTCCCGTACCCCAGTCCCCTGTACCCAAGTACTCCCATACCCCAGTCCCTGTGCCCGAGTACAACCATGCAACAGTCCCCGTTTCCCGAGTACTGCAGTACCCCAGTCCCCTGTACCCGAGTAATCCCATACCCCAGTCCTCTGTACACGAATAATCCCATACCCCAGTCCTCTGTACCCTAATACTCCCGTACCCCAGTCCCTGTACCCGAGTACTCCCGTACCCCAGTACCCTCTACACGAGTACTCCCGTACCCCAGTCCCCTGTACCCGAGTACTCCCATTCCCCAGTCCCTTTGCCCGAGTACAACCATACCCCAGTCCCCTGTTCCCGAGTACTCCTGTGCCCGAGTAATCCCATACCGCAGTCCCCTGTTCCCGAGTACTCCAGTACCCCAGTCCCTGTACCCGAATAATCCCATATCCCAGTCCCCTGTTCCCGAATACTCCCATACCAAGTCCCCTGTACCCGAGTACTCCCATACCCAGTCCCTTGTACCTGAGTTCTCCCGTACCCCAATCCTCTGTTCCGGAGTACTCCCATACCCAGTCCCCTGTACCCGAGTACTCCCGTACCCCAGTCCCTGTGACCGAGTACTCCCGTACCCCAGTCCCTGTGACCGAGTACAACCATACCCCAGTCCCCTGTTCCCGAGTACTCCCGTACCCCAGTCCCCTGTACCCAAGTACTCCCATACCCCAGTCCCTGTGCCCGAGTACAACCATGCCACTGTCCCCGGTTCCCGAGTACTGCAGTACCCCAGTCCCCTGTACCCGAGTAATCCCATACCCCAGTCCTCTGTACACGAATAATCCCGTACCCCAATCCTCTGTTCCGGAGTACTCCCATACCCAGTCCCCTGTACCCGAGTACTCCCGTACCCCAGTCCCTGTACCCTAATACTCCCGTACCCCAGTCTCTGTACCCGAGTACTCCCGTACCCCAGTACCCTCTACACGAGTACTCCCGTACCCCAGTCCCTGTGACCGAGTACAACCATACCCCAGTCCCCTGTTCCCGAGTACTCACGTACCCCAGTCCCCTGTACCCGAATACTCCTGTACCCCAGTCCCTGTGCCCGAGTACAACCATGCCCCAGTCCCCGGTTCCCGAGTACTCCAGTACCCCAGTCCGCTGTACCCTAGTAATCCCATACCGCAGTCCCCTGTTCCCGAGTACTCCAGTACCCCAGTCCCTGTACCCGAATAATCCCATACCCCAGTCCCCTGTTCCCGTGTACTCCCGTACCCCAGTCCCCTGTACCCAAGTACTCCCATACCCCAGTCCCTGTGCCCGAGTACAACCATGCAACAGTCCCCGTTTCCCGAGTACTGCAGTACCCCAGTCCCCTGTACCCGAGTAATCCCATACCCCAGTCCTCTGTACACGAATAATCCCATACCCCAGTCCTCTGTACCCTAATACTCCCGTACCCCAGTCCCTGTACCCGAGTACTCCCGTACCCCAGTACCCTCTACACGAGTACTCCCGTACCCCAGTCCCCTGTACCCGAGTACTCCCATTCCCCAGTCCCTTTGCCCGAGTACAACCATACCCCAGTCCCCTGTTCCCGAGTACTCCTGTGCCCGAGTAATCCCATACCGCAGTCCCCTGTTCCCGAGTACTCCAGTACCCCAGTCCCTGTACCCGAATAATCCCATATCCCAGTCCCCTGTTCCCGAATACTCCCATACCAAGTCCCCTGTACCCGAGTACTCCCATACCCAGTCCCCTGTACCTGAGTTCTCCCGTACCCCAATCCTCTGTTCCGGAGTACTCCCATACACAGTCCCCTGTACCCGAGTACTCCCGTACCCCAGTCCCTGTACCCTAATACTCTCGTACCCCAGTCCCTGTACCCGAGTACTCCCGTACCCCAGTACCCTCTACACGAGTACTCCCGTACCCCAGTCCCTGTGACCGAGTACAACCATACCCCATTCCCCTGTACCCGAGTACTCCCGTACCCCAGTACCCTCTACACGAGTACTCCCGTACCCCAGTCCCTGTGACCGAGTACAACCATACCCCATTCCCCTGTTCCCGAGTACTCCCGTACCCCAGTCCCCTGTACCCAAGTACTCCCATACCCCAGTCCCTGTGCCCGAGTACAACCATGCCACTGTCCCCAGTTCCCGAGTACTGCAGTACCCCAGTCCCCGGTACCCGAGTAATCCCATACCCCAGTCCTCTGTACACGAATAATCCCGTACCCCAATCCTCTGTTCCGGAGTACTCCCATACCCAGTCCCCTGTACCCGAGTACTCCCGTACCCCAGTCCCTGTACCCTAATACTCCCGTACCCCAGTCCCCGTACCCGAGTACTCCCGTACCCCAGTACCCTCTACACGAGTACTCCCGTACCCCAGTCCCTGTGACCGAGTACAACCATACCCCAGTCCCCTGTTCCCGAGTACTCACGTACCCCAGTCCCCTGTACCCGAATACTCCTGTACCCCAGTCCCTGTGCCCGAGTACAACCATGCCCCAGTCCCCGGTTCCCGAGTACTCCAGTACCCCAGTCCGCTGTACCTTAGTAATCCCATACCCCAGTCCCCTGTTCCCGAATACTCCCATACCCAGTCCCCTGTACCCGAGTACTCCCATACCCAGTCCCCTGTACCCGAGTACTCCCATACCCCAATCCCCTGTTCCCGAGTACTCCCATACCCAGTCCCCTGTACCCGAGTACAACCATACACCAGTCCCCTGTTCCCGAGTACTCCCGTACCCCAGTCCCCTGTACCCGAATACTCCTGTACCCCAGTCCCCTATACCCGAATACTCCCGTACCCCAGTCCCCTGTGCCTGAGTACTCCCGTACTCCAGACCCCTGTACCCGAATACTCCCATACCTCAGTCCCCTGTACCCGAATACTCCTGTAACCCAGTCCCCTGTACCCGAGTCCAACCATACCCCAGTCCCCTGTTCCCGAGTACTCCCATACCCAAGTTCCCTGTACCCGAGTACTCACGTACCCCAGTCCCTGTTCCTGAGTACTCCCGTACCCCAGTCCCTGTGCCCAAGTACAACCATACCCCAGTCCCCTATTCCCGAGTACTCTCGTACCCCAGTCCCCTGCACCCGAGTACTCCCGTACCACAGTCCCTGTGCCCGAGTACAACCATGCCCCAGTCCCTGTACCCGAGTAATCCCATACCCCAGTCCCCTGCTCCCGAGTACTCCTGTATCCCAGTCCCCTGTACCCGAGTCCCCTGTACCCGAGTACTCCAGTAACCCAGTCCCCTGTTCCCAAGTACTCCCGTACCCAAGTCCCCTGTACCCGAGTACTCACGTACCCCAGTCCCTGTTCCTGAGTACTCCCGTACCCCAGTCCCTGTGCCCGAATACAACCATGCCCCAGTCCCTGTACCCGAGTAATCCCATACCCCAGTCCTCTGCTCCCGAGTACTCCTGTACCCCAGTCCCCTGTACCCGAGTACTCCAGTAACCCAGTCCCCTCTACACGAGTACTCCCGTACCCCAGTCCCCTGTACCCGAGTACTCCCGTACCACAGTACCCTCTACACGAGTACTCCCGTACCCCAGTCCCCTGTACCCGAATACTCCTGTACCCCAGTCCCTGTGCCCGAGTACAACCATGCCCCAGTCCCCTGTTCCCGAATACTCCCATACCCAGTCCCCTGTATCTGAATACTCCTGTACCCCAGTCCCCTGTACCCGAATACTCCCGTACCCCAGTCCCCTGTGCCTGAGTACTCCCGTACTCCAGACCTCTGAACCTGAATACTCCCATACCCCAGTCCCCTGTACCCGAATACTCCTGTACCCCAGTCCCCTGTACCCGAATACTCCCATACCCCTGTACACAGTTCCTGAGTACTCCCGTACCCCAGTCCCTGTAACCGAGTACTCCCGTACCCCAGTCCTCTGTACCCGAATACTCCAGTATCCCAGTCCCCTGTACCCGACTCCAACCATACCCCAGTCCCCTGTCTCCAAGTACTCCCGTACACAGTCCCCTGTACCCAAGTACACCAGTAACTCAGTCCCCTGTTCCAGAGTACTCCCATACCCAAGTCCCCTGTACCCGAGTACTCACGTACCCCAGTCCCTGTTCCTGAGTACTCCCGTACCCCAGTCCCTGTGCCCGAGTACAACCATACCCCAGTCCCCTATTCCCGAGTACTCTCGTACCCCAGTCCCCTGCACCCGAGTACTCCCGTACCACAGTCCCTGTGCCCAAGTACAACCATGCCCCAGTCCCTGTACACGAGTAATCCCATACCCCAGTCCCCTGCTCCCGAGTACTCCTGTATCCCAGTCCCCTGTACCTGAGTCCCCTGTACCCGAGTACTCCAGTAACCCAGTCCCCTGTTCCCAAGTACTCCCGTACCCAAGTCCCCTGTACCCGAGTACTCACGTACCCCAGTCCCTGTTCCTGAGTACTCCCGTACCCCAGTCCCTGTGCCCGAATACAACCATGCCCCAGTCCCTGTACCCGAGTAATCCCATACCCCAGTCCTCTGCTCCCGAGTACTCCTGTACCCCAGTCCCCTGTACCCGAGTACTCCAGTAACCCAGTCCCCTGTTCCCAAGTACTCCCGTACCCAAGTCCCATGTACCAGAGTACTCACGTACCCCAGTCCCTGTTCCTGAGTACTCCCGTACCCCAGTCCCCTGTACCCGAATACTCCCATAACCCAGTCCCCTGTACCTGAGTACTCCTGTACCCCAGTCCTCTGTACCCGAGTACTCCAGTAACCCAGTCCTCTGTTCCCAAGTACTCCCGTACCCAAGTCCCATGTACCCGAGTACTCACGTACCCCAGTCCCTGTTCCTGAGTACTCCCGTACCCCAGACCCCTGTGCCCGAGTACTCCCGTACCCTAGTCCCCTGTACCCGAGTACTCCCGTACCCCAGAACCCTGTGCCCGAGTACTCCCGTACCCTAGTCCCCTGTACCCGAGTACTCCCATACGCCAGACCCCTGTACACGAGTACTTCTGTACCCCAGTCCCCTGTGCCCGAGTACTGCCGTACCCCAGTCCGCTGTACCCGAGTCCAACCATACCCCAGTCCCCTGTTCCGCAGTACTTCCGTACCCCAGTCCCCTGTACCCGAGTACTCCCATACCCCAGTCCCCTGTACCCGAGTACTCCAGTAACCCAGTCCCCTGTACCCGAGTACTCATGTACCCTAGTCCCTGTGCCCGAGTACAACCATACCCAAGTTCCCTGTTCCCGAATACTCCCATACCCCAGTCCACTGTACCCGAGTACTCCCGTACCCCAGTTCCTGTGCCTGAGTACAACCATGCCCCAGTCCCCGGATCCCGAGTACTCCAGTACCCCAGTCCCTGTACACGAGTAATCCCATACCCCAGTCCCCTGTTCCCGAGTACTCCCATAAACAGTCCCTTGTACCCGAGTACTCCCTTACCCAGTCCCCTGTACCCGAATACAACCATACCCCAATCCCCTGTTCCCGAGTACTCACGTACCCCAGTCCCTGTTCCTGAGTTCTCCCGTACCCCAGTCCCTGTGCCCGAGTACAACCATACCCCAGTTCTTGTGCCTGAGTACAACCATGCCCCAGTCGCCGGTTCCCGAGTACTCCAGTAC
Source organism: Hypanus sabinus (assembly GCF_030144855.1). Taxonomy (NCBI): domain Eukaryota; kingdom Metazoa; phylum Chordata; class Chondrichthyes; order Myliobatiformes; family Dasyatidae; genus Hypanus; species Hypanus sabinus. The sequence continues at coordinate 113,108,179 of NC_082712.1, read as the reverse complement.
TCCAGTACCCCAGTACCCTGTACCCGAGTAATCCCATACCCCAATCACTGGTTCCGGAGTACTCCAGTACCCCAGTCCCTGTACCCGAGTAATCCCATACCCCAGTCCACTGTTCCCGAGTACTCCCATACCCAAGTCCCCTGTACCCGAGTTCTCACGTACCCCAGTCCCTGTTCCTGAGTACTCCCGTACCCCAGTCCCTGTGCCCGAGTACAACCATACCCCAGTCCCCTGTACCCGAGTAATCCCATACCCCAATCACTGGTTCCGGAGTACTCCAGTACCCCAGTCCCTGTACCCGAGTAATCCCATACCCCAGTCCACTGTTCCCGAGTACTCCCATACCCAGTCCCCTGTACCCGAGTACTCCCATACCCAGTCCCCTATACCTGAGTTCTCCCATACCCCAATCCCCTGTTCCCGAGTACTCCCATACCCAGTCCCCTGTACCCGAGTACAACCATACACCAGTCCCCTGTTCCCGAGTACTCCCGTACCCCAGTCCCCTGTACCCGAATACTCCTGTACCCCAGTCCCCTGTACCCGAATACTCCCGTACCCCAGTCCCCTGTGCCTGAGTACTCCCGTACTCCAGACCCCTGTACCCGAATACTCCCATACCTCAGTCCCCTGTACCCGAATACTCCTGTAACCCAATCCCCTGTACCCGAGTCCAACCATACCCCAGTCCCCTGTTCCCGAGTACTCCCATACCCAAGTTCCCTGTACCCGAGTACTCACGTACCCCAGTCCCTGTTCCTGAGTACTCCCGTACCCCAGTCCCTGTGCCCAAGTACAACCATACCCCAGTCCCCTATTCCCGAGTACTCTCGTACCCCAGTCCCCTGCACCCGAGTACTCCCGTACCACAGTCCCTGTGCCCGAGTACAACCATGCCCCAGTCCCTGTACCCGAGTAATCCCATACCCCAGTCCTCTGCTCCAGAGTACTCCTGTACCCCAGTCCCCTGTACCTGAGTACTCCAGTAACCCAGTCCCCTGTTCCCAAGTACTCCCGTACCCAAGTCCCATGTACCCGAGTACTCACGTACACCAGTCCCTGTTCCTGAGTACTCCCGTACCCCAGTCCCCTGTACCCGAATACTCCCATAACCCAGTCCCCTGTACCCGAGTACTCCTGTACCCCAGTCCTCTGTACCCGAGTACTCCAGTAACCCAGTCCTCTGTTCCCAAGTACTCCCGTACCCAAGTCCCATGTACCCGAGTACTCACGTACCCCAGTCCCTGTTCCTGAGTACTCCCGTACCCCAGACCCCTGTGCCCGAGTACTCCCATACCCTAGTCCCCTGTACCCGAGTACTCCCGCACCCCAGACCCCTGTGCCCGAGTACTCCCGTACCCTAGTCCCCTGTACCCGAGTACTCCCATACGCCAGACCCCTGTACCCAAGTACTTCCGTACCCCAGTCCCCTGTGCCCGAGTACTCCCGTACCCCAGTCCGCTGTACCCGAGTCCAACCATACCCCAGTCCCCTGTTCCGCAGTACTTCAGTACCCCAGTCCCATGTACCCGAGTACTCCCATACCCCAGTATCCTGTACCCGAGTACTCCCATACGCCAGACCCCTGTACCCGAGTACTTCCGTACCCCAGTCCCCTGTGCCCGAGTACTCCCATACCCCAGTCCCCTGTACCCGAGTACTCCAGTAACCCAGTCCCTTGTACCCGAGTACTCACGTACCCCAGTCCCTGTTCCTGAGTACTCTCGTACCCTAGTCCCTGAGCCTGAGTACAACCATACCCAAGTCCCCTGTTCCCGAATACTCCCATACCCCAGTCCCCTGTTCCCGAGTACTCACGTACCCCAGTCCCTGTTCCTGAGTTCTCCCGTACCCCAGTCCCTGTGCCCGAGTACAACCATACCCCAGTCCCCTGTTCCCGAGTACTCCCGTACCCCAGTCCCTGTGCCCGAGTACAACCATACCCCAGTCCCCTGTTCCCGAGTACTCCCGTACCCCAGTCCCCTGTACCCGAATACTCCTGTACCCCAGTCCCCTGTACCCGAATACTCCCGTACCCCAGTCCCCTGTGCCTGAGTACTCCCGTACTCCAGACCCCTGTACCCGAATACTCCCATACCTCAGTCCCCTGTACCCGAATACTCCTGTAACCCAGTCCCCTGTACCCGAGTCCAACCATACCCCAGTCCCCTGTTCCCGAGTACTCCCATACCCAAGTTCCCTGTACCCGAGTACTCACGTACCCCAGTCCCTGTTCCTGAGTACTCCCGTACCCCAGTCCCTGTGCCCAAGTACAACCATACCCCAGTCCCCTATTCCCGAGTACTCTCGTACCCCAGTCCCCTGCACCCGAGTACTCCCGTACCACAGTCCCTGTGCCCGAGTACAACCATGCCCCAGTCCCTGTACCCGAGTAATCCCATACCCCAGTCCCCTGCTCCCGAGTACTCCTGTATCCCAGTCCCCTGTACCCGAGTCCCCTGTACCCGAGTACTCCAGTAACCCAGTCCCCTGTTCCCAAGTACTCCCGTACCCAAGTCCCCTGTACCCGAGTACTCACGTACCCCAGTCCCTGTTCCTGAGTACTCCCGTACCCCAGTCCCTGTGCCCGAATACAACCATGCCCCAGTCCCTGTACCCGAGTAATCCCATACCCCAGTCCTCTGCTCCCGAGTACTCCTGTACCCCAGTCCCCTGTACCCGAGTACTCCAGTAACCCAGTCCCCTCTACACGAGTACTCCCGTACCCCAGTCCCCTGTACCCGAGTACTCCCGTACCACAGTACCCTCTACACGAGTACTCCCGTACCCCAGTCCCCTGTACCCGAATACTCCTGTACCCCAGTCCCTGTGCCCGAGTACAACCATGCCCCAGTCCCCGGTTCCCGAGTACTCCAGTACCCCAGTCCCTCTACCCGAATAATCCCATACCCCAGTCCCCTGTTCCCGAATACTCCCATACCCAGTCCCCTGTATCTGAATACTCCTGTACCCCAGTCCCCTGTACCCGAATACTCCCGTACCCCAGTCCCCTGTGCCTGAGTACTCCCGTACTCCAGACCTCTGAACCCGAATACTCCCATACCCCAGTCCCCTGTACCCGAATACTCCTGTACCCCAGTCCCCTGTACCCGAATACTCCCATACCCCTGTACACAGTTCCTGAGTACTCCCGTACCCCAGTCCCTGTAACCGAGTACTCCCGTACCCCAGTCCTCTGTACCCGAATACTCCAGTATCCCAGTCCCCTGTACCCGACTCCAACCATACCCCAGTCCCCTGTCTCCAAGTACTCCCGTACACAGTCCCCTGTACCCAAGTACACCAGTAACTCAGTCCCCTGTTCCAGAGTACTCCCATACCCAAGTCCCCTGTACCCGAGTACTCACGTACCCCAGTCCCTGTTCCTGAGTACTCCCGTACCCCAGTCCCTGTGCCCGAGTACAACCATACCCCAGTCCCCTATTCCCGAGTACTCTCGTACCCCAGTCCCCTGCACCCGAGTACTCCCGTACCACAGTCCCTGTGCCCAAGTACAACCATGCCCCAGTCCCTGTACACGAGTAATCCCATACCCCAGTCCCCTGCTCCCGAGTACTCCTGTATCCCAGTCCCCTGTACCTGAGTCCCCTGTACCCGAGTACTCCAGTAACCCAGTCCCCTGTTCCCAAGTACTCCCGTACCCAAGTCCCCTGTACCCGAGTACTCACGTACCCCAGTCCCTGTTCCTGAGTACTCCCGTACCCCAGTCCCTGTGCCCGAATACAACCATGCCCCAGTCCCTGTACCCGAGTAATCCCATACCCCAGTCCTCTGCTCCCGAGTACTCCTGTACCCCAGTCCCCTGTACCCGAGTACTCCAGTAACCCAGTCCCCTGTTCCCAAGTACTCCCGTACCCAAGTCCCATGTACCAGAGTACTCACGTACCCCAGTCCCTGTTCCTGAGTACTCCCGTACCCCAGTCCCCTGTACCCGAATACTCCCATAACCCAGTCCCCTGTACCTGAGTACTCCTGTACCCCAGTCCTCTGTACCCGAGTACTCCAGTAACCCAGTCCTCTGTTCCCAAGTACTCCCGTACCCAAGTCCCATGTACCCGAGTACTCACGTACCCCAGTCCCTGTTCCTGAGTACTCCCGTACCCCAGACCCCTGTGCCCGAGTACTCCCGTATCCTAGTCCCCTGTACCCGAGTACTCCCGTACCCCAGAACCCTGTGCCCGAGTACTCCCGTACCCTAGTCCCCTGTACCCGAGTACTCCCATACGCCAGACCCCTGTACACGAGTACTTCTGTACCCCAGTCCCCTGTGCCCGAGTACTGCCGTACCCCAGTCCGCTGTACCCGAGTCCAACCATACCCCAGTCCCCTGTTCCGCAGTACTTCCGTACCCCAGTCCCCTGTACCCGAGTACTCCCATACCCCAGTCCCCTGTACCCGAGTACTCCAGTAACCCAGTCCCCTGTACCCGAGTACTCATGTACCCTAGTCCCTGTGCCCGAGTACAACCATACCCAAGTTCCCTGTTCCCGAATACTCCCATACCCCAGTCCACTGTACCCGAGTACTCCCGTACCCCAGTTCCTGTGCCTGAGTACAACCATGCCCCAGTCCCCGGATCCCGAGTACTCCAGTACCCCAGTCCCTGTACACGAGTAATCCCATACCCCAGTCCCCTGTTCCCGAGTACTCCCATAAACAGTCCCTTGTACCCGAGTACTCCCTTACCCAGTCCCCTGTACCCGAATACAACCATACCCCAATCCACTGTTCCCGAGTACTCACGTACCCCAGTCCCTGTTCCTGAGTTCTCCCGTACCCCAGTCCCTGTGCCCGAGTACAACCATACCCCAGTTCTTGTGCCTGAGTACAACCATGCCCCAGTCGCCGGTTCCCGAGTACTCCAGTACTCCAGTACCCCAGTACCCTGTACCCGAGTAATCCCATACCCCAATCACTGGTTCCGGAGTACTCCAGTACCCCAGTCCCTGTACCCGAGTAATCCCATACCCCAGTCCACTGTTCCCGAGTACTCCCATACCCAGTCCCCTGTACCCGAGTACTCCCATACCCAGTCCCCTATACCTGAGTTCTCCCATACCCCAATCCCCTGTTCCCGAGTACTCCCATACCCAGTCCCCTGTACCCGAGTACAACCATACACCAGTCCCCTGTTCCCGAGTACTCCCGTACCCCAGTCCCCTGTACCCGAATACTCCTGTACCCCAGTCCCCTGTACCCGAATACTCCCGTACCCCAGTCCCCTGTGCCTGAGTACTCCCGTACTCCAGACCCCTGTACCCGAATACTCCCATACCTCAGTCCCCTGTACCCGAATACTCCTGTAACCCAATCCCCTGTACCCGAGTCCAACCATACCCCAGTCCCCTGTTCCCGAGTACTCCCATACCCAAGTTCCCTGTACCCAAGTACTCACGGACCCCAGTCCCTGTTCCTGAGTACTCCCGTACCCCAGTCCCTGTGCCCAAGTACAACCATACCCCAGTCCCCTATTCCCGAGTACTCTCGTACCCCAGTCCCCTGCACCCGAGTACTCCCGTACCACAGTCCCTGTGCCCGAGTACAACCATGCCCCAGTCCCTGTACCCGAGTAATCCCATACCCCAGTCCCCTGCTCCCGAGTACTCCTGTATCCCAGTCCCCTGTACCCGAGTCCCCTGTACCCGAGTACTCCAGTAACCCAGTCCCCTGTTCCCAAGTACTCCCGTACCCAAGTCCCCTGTACCCGAGTACTCACGTACCCCAGTCCCTGTTCCTGAGTACTCCCGTACCCCAGTTCCTGTGCCCGAATACAACCATGCCCCAGTCCCTGTACCCGAGTAATCCCATACCCCAGTCCTCTGCTCCAGAGTACTCCTGTACCCCAGTCCCCTGTACCGGAGTACTCCAGTAACCCAGTCCCCTGTTCCCAAGTACTCCCGTACCCAAGTCCCCTGTACCCGAGTACTCACGTACCCCAGTCCCTGTTCCTGAGTACTCCCGTACCCCAGTTCCTGTGCCCGAATACAACCATGCCCCAGTCCCTGTACCCGAGTAATCCCATACCCCAGTCCTCTGCTCCAGAGTACTCCTGTACCCCAGTCCCCTGTACCGGAGTACTCCAGTAACCCAGTCCCCTGTTCCCAAGTACTCCCGTACCCAAGTCCCATGTACCCGAGTACTCACGTACACCAGTCCCTGTTCCTGAGTACTCCTGTACCCCAGTCCTCTGTACCCGAGTACTCCAGTAACCCAGTCCTCTGTTCCCAAGTACTCCCGTACCCAAGTCCCATGTACCCGAGTACTCACGTACCCCAGTCCCTGTTCCTGAGTACTCCCGTACCCCAGACCCCTGTGCCCGAGTACTCCCATACCCTAGTCCCCTGTACCCGAGTACTCCCGCACCCCAGACCCCTGTGCCCGAGTACTCCCGTACCCTAGTCCCCTGTACCCGAGTACTCCCATACGCCAGACCCCTGTACCCGAGTACTCCCGTACCCCAGTCCGCTGTACCCGAGTCCAACCATACCCCAGTCCCCTGTTCCGCAGTACTTCAGTACCCCAGTCCCATGTACCCGAGTACTCCCATACCCCAGTATCCTGTACCCGAGTACTCCCATACGCCAGACCCCTGTACCCGAGTACTTCCGTACCCCAGTCCCCTGTGCCCGAGTACTCCCATACCCCAGTCCCCTGTACCCGAGTATTCCAGTAACCCAGTCCCTTGTACCCGAGTACTCACGTACCCCAGTCCCTGTTCCTGAGTACTCTCGTACCCTAGTCCCTGAGCCTGAGTACAACCATACCCAAGTCCCCTGTTCCCGAATACTCCCATACCCCAGTCCCCTGTTCCCGAGTACTCACGTACCCCAGTCCCTGTTCCTGAGTTCTCCCGTACCCCAGTCCCTGTGCCCGAGTACAACCATACCCCAGTCCCCTGTTCCCGAGTACTCCCGTACCCCAGTCCCTGTGCCCGAGTACAACCATACCCCAGTCCCCTGTTCCCGAGTACTCCCGTACCCCAGTCCCCTGTACCCGAGTACTCCTGTATCCCAGTTCCCCTGTTCGCGAGTACTCCCACACCCCAGTACCCTGTAACCGAGTACTCCCATACCCCAGTCCCAAGTTCCCGAGTACTCCCGTACACCATTCCCCTGTTCCCGAGTCCTCCCATACCCCAGTCCCCTGTACACGAGAACTACCATACCCCAATCCCCTGTTCCCGAGTTCTCCCGTACCCCAAATCCCTGTTCCCGAGTACTCCCATACCCAGTCCCCTGTACCCGAGTACAACCATACACCAGTCCCCTGTTCCCGAGTACTCCCATACCCCAGTCCCCTGTACCCGAGTACTCCTATACCCCAGTCCCCTGTTCCTGAATACTCCTGTACCCCAGTCCCTCTACCCGAGTACTCCCATACCCCAGTCCCCTGTACCCAAGTTCAACCGTACCCTTGTCCCTGTACCCGAGTACTCCCATACCCCAATACCTGTACCCGAGTACTGCCATACCCCAATACCTGTACCCGAGTACTCCAGTACCCCAGTCCCCTGTTCCCGAGTATTCCCATACCACAGTCCCCTGTACCCAAGTACAACCGCACCCCAGTCCCCTGAACCCGAGTACTCCCGTAACCTAGTCCCTGTACCCGAGTACTCCCATACCCCAATACCTGTACCCGAGTACTCCCGTACCCCAGTCCCCTGTTCGCGTGTACTCCCATACCCCAGTACCCTGTAACCGAATACTCCCATACCCCAGTCCCATGTTCCCGAGTACTCCCGTACACCATTCCCCTGTTCCCGAGTCCTCCCATACCCCAGTCCCCTGTTCCTGAGTACTCCCATACCCCAGTCCCCTGTACACGAGAACTACCATACCCCAATCCCCTGTTCCCGAGTTCTCCCGTACCCCAATCCCCTGTTCCTGAGTACTCCCATACCCAGTCCCCTGTACCCGAGTACAACCATACACCAGTCCCCTGTTCCCGAGTACTCCCATACCCCAGTCCCCTGTACCCGAATACTCCTGTACCCCAGTCCCCTGTACCCGAGTACTCCACTACCCCAGTACCCTGTACCCGAGAACTACCATACCGCAGTCCCCTGTTCCCGAGTACTCCCGTACCCCAGTACCCTGTACCCGAGTACAACCATACCCCAGTCCCCTGTTCCCTAGTAGTCCCGTACCCCAGTCCGTGATTCCGAGTACTCCCGTACCCCAGTACCCTGTTCCCGAGTACTCCCATACCCCAGTCCCCTGTACCCAAGTTCAACCGTACCCTTGTCCCTGTACCCGAGTACTCCCATACCCCAATACCTGTACCCGAGTACTGCCGTACCCCAATACCTGTACCCGAGTACTCCAGTACCCCAGTCCCCTGTTCCCGAGTATTCCCATACCACAGTCCCCTGTACCCAAGTACAACCGCACCCCAGTCCCCTGAACCCGAGTACTCCCATAACCTAGTCCCTGTACCCGAGTACTCCCATACCCCAACACCTGTACCCGAGTACTCCCGTACCCCAGTCCCCTGTTCGCGAGTACTCCCATACCCCAGTACCCTGTAACCGAGTACTCCCATACCCCAGTCCCATGTTCCCGAGTACTCCCGTACACCATTCCCCTGTTCCCGAGTCCTCCCATACCCCAGTCCCCTGTACACGAGAACTACCATACCCCAATCCCCTGTTCCCGAGTACTCACGTACCCCAGTCCCTGTTCCTGAGTTCTCCCGTACCCCAGTCCCTGTGCCCGAGTACAACCATACCCCAGTTCTTGTGCCTGAGTACAACCATGCCCCAGTCGCCGGTTCCCGAGTACTCCAGTACCCCAGTCCCCTGTACCCGAGTAATCCCATACCCCAATCACTGGTTCCGGAGTACTCCAGTACCCCAGTCCCTGTACCCGAGTAATCCCATACCCCAGTCCACTGTTCCCGAGTACTCCCATACCCAGTCCCCTGTACCCGAGTACTCCCATACCCAGTCCCCTGTACCCGAGTTCTCCCATACCCCAATCCCCTGTTCCCGAGTACTCCCATACCCAGTCCCCTGTACCCGAGTACAACCATACACCAGTCCCCTGTTCCCGAGTACTCCCGTACCCCAGTCCCCTGTACCCGAATACTCCTGTACCCCAGTCCCCTGTACCCGAATACTCCCGTACCCCAGTCCCCTGTGCCTGAGTACTCCCGTACTCCAGACCCCTGTACCCGAATACTCCCATACCTCAGTCCCCTGTACCCGAATACTCCTGTAACCCAGTCCCCTGTACCCGAGTCCAACCATACCCCAGTCCCCTGTTCCCGAGTACTCCCATACCCAAGTTCCCTGTACCCGAGTACTCACGTACCCCAGTCCCTGTTCCTGAGTACTCCCGTACCCCAGTCCCTGTGCCCAAGTACAACCATACCCCAGTCCCCTATTCCCGAGTACTCTCGTACCCCAGTCCCCTGCACCCGAGTACTCCCGTACCACAGTCCCTGTGCCCGAGTACAACCATGCCCCAGTCCCTGTACACGAGTAATCCCATACCCCAGTCCTGTGCTCCCGAGTACTCCTGTACCCCAGTCCCCTGTACCCGAGTACTCCAGTAACCCAGTCCCCTGTTCCCAAGTACTCCCGTACCCAAGTCCCATGTACCCGAGTACTCACGTACCCCAGTCCCTGTTCCTGAATACTCCCATACCCCAGTACCCTGTACCCGAGAACTACCATACCCCAGTCCCCTGTTCCCAAGTACTCCCGTACCCCAGTACCCTGTACCCGAGTAATCCCATACCCCAGTCCCCTGTTCCTGTGTACACCCATACCCCAGTCCCCTGTTCCTGAATACTCCCGTACCCCAGTCCGCTGTACCCGAGAACTACCGTTCCCCAGTCCCCTGTTCCCGATTACTCACATACCCCAGTCCTCTGTTCCCGAGTACTCCCGTACCCCAGTCCCTGTACCTGAGTACTCCCGTACCCCAGTGCCTGTACCTGAGTACTCCCGTATCCCAGTCCCCTGTTCCCTAGTACTCCCGTACCCCAGTCCACTGTACCGGAGTACTCCCATATGCCAGTCCCCTGTCCCCGAGTACTCCCATATCCCAGTTCCCTGTTCCCGAGTACTCCTGTACCCGAGTACAACCATAACTCAGTCCCCTGTTCCCGAGTACCCCCGTACCCCAGTCCGTGATCCCGAGTACTCCCATACCCCAGTCCCCTGTTCCCTAGTAGTCCCGTACCCCAGTCCGTGATTCCGAGTACTCCCATACCCCAGTCTCCTGTTCCCGAGTACTCCCGTTCCCCAGTCCCCTGTTCCCGATTACTCCCATACCCCAGTCCCTTGTTCTCGAGTACTCCCGTGCCCCAGTCCCTGTACCTGAGTACTCCCGTACCCCAGTCCCCTATACCCGAGTACTCCCGTACCCCAGTACCCTGTACCCGAGTACTCCTATACCCCAGTCCCCTGTTCCTGAATACTCCTGTACCCCAGTCCCTGTACCCGAGTACTCCCATACCCCAGTCCCCTGTACCCAAGTTCAACCGTACCCTTGTCCCTGTACCCGAGTACTCCCATACCCCAATACCTGTACCCGAGTACTGCCGTACCCCAATACCTGTACCCGAGTACTCCAGTACCCCAGTCCCCTGTTCCCGAGTATTCCCATACCACAGTCCCCTGTACCCAACTACAACCGCACCCCAGTCCCCTGAACCCGAGTACTCCCGTAACCTAGTCCCTGTACCCGAGTACTCCCATACCCCAATACCTGTACCCGAGTACTCCCGTACCCCAGTCCCCTGTTCGCGAGTACTCCCATACCCCAGTACCCTGTAACCGAGTACTCCCATACCCCAGTCCCATGTTCCCGAGTACTCCCCTACACCATTCCCCTGTTCCCGAGTCCTCCCACACCCCAGTCCCCTGTTCCTGAGTACTCCCATACCCCAGTCCCCTGTACACGAGAACTACCATACCCCAATCCCCTGTTCCCGAGTCCTCGCATACCCCAGTCCCCTGTAGCCGAGTACAACCATACACCAGTCCCCTGTTCCCGAATACTCCTGTACCCCAGTCCCCTGTTCCCGAATACTCCCATACCCCAGTCCCCTGTTCCTGATACTCCTGTACCCCAGACCAATGGACCCGAGTACTCCCGTACCCCAGTCCTCTGTACCCGAATACTCCCATACCCCAGTCCCTTGTTCTCGAGTACTCCCGTGCCCCAGTCCCTGTACCTGAGTACTCCCGTACCCCAGTCCCCTATACCCGAGTACTCCCATACCCCAGTACCCTGTACCCGAGTACTCCTATACCCCAGTCCCCTGTTCCTGAATACTCCTGTACCCCAGTCCCTGTACCCAAGTACTCCCATACCCCAGTCCACTGTACCCAAGTTCAACCGTACCCTTGTCCCTGTACCCGAGTACTCCCATACCCCAATACCTGTACCCGAGTACTGCCGTACCCCAATACCTGTACCCGAGTACTCCAGTACCCCAGTCCCCTGTTCCCGAGTATTCCCATACCACAGTCCCCTGTACCCAAGTACAACCGCACCCCAGTCCCCTGAACCCGAGTACTCCCGTAACCTAGTCCCTGTACCCGAGTACTCCCATACCCCAATACCTGTACCCGAGTACTCCCGTACCCCAGTCCCCTGTTCGCGAGTACTCCCATACCCCAGTACCCTGTAACCGAGTACTCCCATACCCCAGTCACATGTTCCCGAGTACTCCCGTACACCATTCCCCTGTTCCCGAGTTCTCCCGTACCCCAATTCCCTGTTCCCGAGTACTCCCATACCCAGTCCCCTGTACCCGAGTACAACCATACACCAGTCCCCTGTTCCCGAGTACTCCCATACCCCAGTCCCCTGTACCCGAATACTCCTGTACCCCAGTCCCCTGTACCCGAGTACTCCCATACCCCAGTACCCTGTACCTGAGTACTCCTATACCCCAGTCCCCTGTTCCTGAATACTCCTGTACCCCAGTCCCTGTACCCAAGTACAACCGCACCCCAGTCCCCTGAACCCGAGTACTCCCGTAACCTAGTCCCTGTACCCGAGTACTCCCATACCCCAACACCTGTACCCGAGTACTCCCGTACCCCAGTCCCCTGTTCGCGAGTACTCCCATACCCCAGTACCCTGTAACCGAGTACTCCCATACCCCAGTCCCATGTTCCCGAGTACTCCCGTACACCATTCCCCTGTTCCCGAGTCCTCCCATACCCCAGTCCCCTGTACACGAGAACTACCATACCCCAATCCCCTGTTCCCGAGTACTCACGTACCCCAGTCCCTGTTCCTGAGTTCTCCCGTACCCCAGTCCCTGTGCCCGAGTACAACCATACCCCAGTTCTTGTGCCTGAGTACAACCATGCCCCAGTCGCCGGTTCCCGAGTACTCCAGTACCCCAGTCCCCTGTACCCGAGTAATCCCATACCCCAATCACTGGTTCCGGAGTACTCCAGTACCCCAGTCCCTGTACCCGAGTAATCCCATACCCCAGTCCACTGTTCCCGAGTACTCCCATACCCAGTCCCCTGTACCCGAGTACTCCCATACCCAGTCCCCTGTACCCGAGTTCTCCCATACCCCAATCCCCTGTTCCCGAGTACTCCCATACCCAGTCCCCTGTACCCGAGTACAACCATACACCAGTCCCCTGTTCCCGAGTACTCCCGTACCCCAGTCCCCTGTACCCGAAAACTCCTGTACCCCAGTCCCCTGTACCCGAATACTCCCGTACCCCAGTCCCCTGTGCCTGAGTACTCCCGTACTCCAGACCCCTGTACCCGAATACTCCCATACCTCAGTCCCCTGTACCCGAATACTCCTGTAACCCAGTCCCCTGCACCCGAGTACTCCCGTACCACAGTCCCTGTGCCCGAGTACAACCATGCCCCAGTCCCTGTACACGAGTAATCCCATACCCCAGTCCTGTGCTCCCGAGTACTCCTGTACCCCAGTCCCCTGTACCCGAGTACTCCAGTAACCCAGTCCCCTGTTCCCAAGTACTCCCGTACCCAAGTCCCATGTACCCGAGTACTCACGTACCCCAGTCCCTGTTCCTGAGTACTCCCGTACCCCAGTCCCCTGTACCCGAATACTCACGTACCCTAGTCCCCTGTGCCTGAGTACTCCCGTACCCCAGTCCTCTGTACCCGAAAACTCCCATACCCAAGTCCTCTGTACCCAAATGCTCCCATACCCCAGTACCCTGTACCCGAGTACTCCCATACCCCAGTCCCCTGTTCCCGAGTTCTCCCGTACCCCAATTCCCTGTTCCCGAGTACTCCCATACCCAGTCCCCTGTACCCGAATACAACCATACACCAGTCCCCTGTTCCCGAGTACTCCCGTACCCCAGTCCCCTGTACCCGAATACTCCTGTACCCCAGTCCCCTGTTCCCGAGTACTCCCATACCCCAGTACCCTGTACCCGAGAACTACCATACCCCAGTCCCCTGTTCCCAAGTACTCCCGTACCCCAGTACCCTGTACCCGAGTAATCCCATACCCCAGTCCCCTGTTCCTGTGTACACCCATACCCCAGTCCCCTGTTCCTGAATACTCCCGTACCCCAGTCCGCTGTACCCGAGAACTGCCGTTCCCCAGTCCCCTGTTCCCGATTACTCACATACCCCAGTCCTCTGTTCCCGAGTACTCCCGTACCCCAGTCCCTGTACCTGAGTACTCCCGTACCCCAGTGCCTGTACCTGAGTACTCCCGTATCCCAGTCCCCTGTTCCCTAGTACTCCCGTACCCCAGTCCACTGTACCGGAGTACTCCCATATGCCAGTCCCCTGTCCCCGAGTACTCCCATATCCCAGTTCCCTGTTCCCGAGTACTCCTGTACCCGAGTACAACCATAACTCAGTCCCCTGTTCCCGAGTACCCCCGTACCCCAGTCCGTGATCCCGAGTACTCCCATACCCCAGTCCCCTGTTCCCTAGTAGTCCCGTACCCCAGTCCGTGATTCCGAGTACTCCCATACCCCAGTCTCCTGTTCCCGAGTACTCCCGTTCCCCAGTCCCCTGTTCCCGATTACTCCCATACCCCAGTCCCTTGTTCTCGAGTACTCCCGTGCCCCAGTCCCTGTACCTGAGTACTCCCGTACCCCAGTCCCCTATACCCGAGTACTCCCGTACCCCAGTACCCTGTACCCGAGTACTCCTATACCCCAGTCCCCTGTTCCTGAATACTCCTGTACCCCAGTCCCTGTACCCGAGTACTCCCATACCCCAGTCCCCTGTACCCAAGTTCAACCGTACCCTTGTCCCTGTACCCGAGTACTCCCATACCCCAATACCTGTACCCGAGTACTGCCGTACCCCAATACCTGTACCCGAGTACTCCAGTACCCCAGTCCCCTGTTCCCGAGTATTCCCATACCACAGTCCCCTGTACCCAACTACAACCGCACCCCAGTCCCCTGAACCCGAGTACTCCCGTAACCTAGTCCCTGTACCCGAGTACTCCCATACCCCAGTCCCCTGTTCGCGAGTACTCCCATACCCCAGTACCCTGTAACCGAGTACTCCCATACCCCAGTCCCATGTTCCCGAGTACTCCCCTACACCATTCCCCTGTTCCCGAGTCCTCCCATACGCCAGTCCCCTGTTCCTGAGTACTCCCATACCCCAGTCCCCTGTACACGAGAACTACCATACCCCAATCCCCTGTTCCCGAGTCCTCGCATACCCCAGTCCCCTGTAGCCGAGTACAACCATACACCAGTCCCCTGTTCCCGAATACTCCTGTACCCCAGTCCCCTGTTCCCGAATACTCCCATACCGCAGTCCCCTGTTCCTGATACTCCTGTACCCCAGACCAATGGACCCGAGTACTCCCGTACCCCAGTCCTCTGTACCCGAATACTCCCGTACCACAGTCCCCTGTACCCGAGTACTCCCGTACCCCAGTACCCTCTACCCGAGTACTCCCATACCCCAGTACCCTGCACCCGAGTACTCCCGTACCGCAGTCCCCTCTACCCGAGTACTCCCATACCCCAGTACCCTATTCCCGAGTACTCCCATACCCCAGTCCCTGTACCCGAGTAATCGCATACGCCAGTCCACTGTACCCGAGTACTTCCGTACCCCAGACCCTGTTCCCGAGTACTCTCGTACCCCAGTCCCCTGTGCCCGAGTACTCCCATACCCCAGTCCTCTGTACCCGAATACTCCCGTACCCCAGTCCTCTGTACACAAATACTCCCATACCCCAGTACCCTGTACCCGAGTACTCCCATACCCCAGTCCCTGTACCTGAGTACTGCCGTACCCCAGACGTCTGTACCCGAGTACTTCGGTACCCCAGTCCCCTGTGCCCGAGTACTCCTGTACCCCAGTCCCCTTTTCCAGAGTAGAAGCATACCCCAGTCCCCTGTACCCGAGAACTACCATACCCCAGTCCCCTGTTCCCAAGTACTCCTGTACCCCAGTCCCCTGTTCCCGAGTACTCCCATACCCCAGTCCTCTGTGCACAAATACTCCCATACCCCAATCCCTGTACCTGAGTACTGCCGTACCCCAGACGTCTGTACCCAAGTACTTCCGTACCCCAGTCCCCTGTGCCCGAGTTCTCCTGTACCCCAGTCCCCTTTTCCAGAGTAGAAGCATACCCCAGTCCCCTGTACCCGAGAACTACCATACCCCAGTCCCCTGTTCCCAAGTACTCCCATACCCCAGTCCCCTGTACCCGAGTACTCCCATACCCCAGTGCCCTGTACACGAGTACTCCAGTAACCCTGTCCACTGTTCCCCAGTACTCCCGTACCCCAGTCCCCTGTTCCCGAGTACTCCCATACCCCAGTCCCCTGTTCCTGAGTACACCCATACCCTAGTCCCCTGTTCCTGAATACTCCCGTACCCCAGTCCCCTGTACTCGAGTACTCCCGTACCCCAGTCCCTTGTACCCGAGAACTCCCATGCCCCAGTCCCTATACACGAGTACTCCCATACCACAGTCCCCTGTTCCCGAGTACTCAAGTAACCCAGTCAGTCCCCTGTTCCTGAGGACTCCCGTACTCCAGTCCCCTGTACCCGAATAGTCCCGTGCCACAGTCCCCTGTGCCTGAGTACTCCCGTAACCCAGTACCCTGTTCCTGAGTACTCCCGTACCCCAGTCCCCTGTTCCTGAGTACACCCATACCCCAGTCCCCTGTTCCTGAATACTCCCGTACCCCAGTCCCCTGTACCCGAGTACTCTCATGCCCCAGTCCCTATACACGAGTACTCCCGTACCCCAGTCCCCTGTTCCCGAGTACTCCAGTAAACCAGTCAGTCCCCTGTTCCCGATTACTCCCGAACACCATTCCCCTGTTCCCGAGTCCTCCCATACCCCAGTCCCCTGTTCCCGAGTACTCCCGTACCCCAGTCCCCTGTACACGAGAACTACCATACCCTAGTCCCCTGTTCCCGAGTTCTCCCGTACCCCAATTCCCTGTTCCCGAGTACTCCCATACCCAGTCCCCTGTACCCGAATAAAACCATACACCAGTCCCCTGTTCCCGAGTACTCCCGTACCCCAGTCCCCTGTACCCGAGAACTACCATACCCCAGTCCCCTGTTCCCGAGTACTCCCGTACCCCAGTACCCTGTACCCGAGTAATCCCATACCCCAGTCCCCTGTTCCTGTGTACACCCATACCCCAGTCCCCTGTTCCTGAATACTCCCGTACCCCAGTCCGCTGTACCCGAGAACTACCGATCCCCAGTCCCCTGTTCCCGATTACTCACATACCCCAGTCCTCTGTTCCCGAGTAGTCCCGTACCCCAGTCCCTGTACCTGAGTACTCCCGTACCCCAGTGCCTGTACCTGAGTACTCCCGTATCCCAGTCCCCTGTTCCCTAGTACTCCCGTACCCCAGTCCACTGTACCGGAGTACTCCCATATGCCAGTCCCCTGTCCCCGAGTACTCCCATATCCCAGTTCCCTGATCCCGAGTACTCCTGTACCCGAGTACAACCATACCCCAGTCCCCTGTTCCCTAGTAGTCCCGTACCCCAGTCCGTGATTCCGAGTACTCCCATACCCCAATCCCCTGTTCCCGAGTACTCCCGTTCCCCAGTCCCCTGTTCCCGATTACTCCCATACCCCAGTCCCTTGTTCTCGAGTACTCCCGTGCCCCAGTCCCTGTACCTGAGTACTCCCGTACCCCAGTCCCCTATACCCGAGTACTCCCATACCCCAGTACCCTGTACCCGAGTACTCCTATACCCCAGTCCCCTGTTCCTGAATACTCCTGTACCCCAGTCCCTGTACCCGAGTACTCCCATACCCCAGTCCCCTGTACCCAAGTTCAACCGTACCCTTGTCCCTGTACCCGAGTACTCCCATACCCCAATACCTGTACCCGAGTACTGCCGTACCCCAATACCTGTACCCGAGTACTCCAGTACCCCAGTCCCCTGTTCCCGAGTATTCCCATACCACAGTCCCCTGTACCCAAGTACAACCGCACCCCAGTCCGCTGAACCCGAGTACTCCCGTAACCTAGTCCCTGTACCCGAGTACTCCCATACCCCAATACCTGTACCCGAGTACTCCCATACCCCAGTCCCCTGTTCGCGAGTACTCCCATACCCCAGTACCCTGTAACCGAGTACTCCCATACCCCAGTCCCATGGTCCCGAGTACTCCCGTACACCTTTCCCCTGTTCCCGAGTCCTCCCATACCCCAGTCCCCTGTTCCTGCGTACTCCCATACCCCAGTCCCCTGTACACGAGAACTACCATACCCCAATCCCCTGTTCCCGAGTTCTCCCGTACCCCAATTCCCTGTTCCCGAGTACTCCCATACCCAGTCCCCTGTACCCGAGTACAACCATACACCAGTCCCCTGTTCCCGAGTACTCCCATACCCCAGTACCCTGTACCCGAGAACTACCATACCCCAGTCCCCTGTTCCCGAGTATTCCCGTACCCCAGTACCCTGTTCCTGAGTACACCCATACCCCAGTCCCCTGTTCCTGAATACTCCCGCCCCCCCAGTCCCCTGTACCCGAGAACTACCGTACCCCAGTCCCCTGTTCTTGAGTACTCCCGTACCCCAGTCCCCTGTAAGCGAGTACTCCCATACCCCAGTCCCATGTTCCCGAGTACTCCCGTACACCATTCCCCTGTTCCCGAGTCCTCCCATACCCCAATCCCCTTTTCCCGAGTACTCCCGTACCCCAGTCCCCTGTACACGAGAACTACCATACCCCAGTCCCCTGTTCCCGAGTTCTCCCGTACCCGAATTCCCTGTTCCCAAGTACTCCCATACCCAGTCCCCTGTACCCGAATACAACCATACACCAGTACCCTGTTCCCGAATACTCCCGTACCCCAGTCCCCTGTACCCGAATATTCCTGTACCCCAGTCCCCTGTTCCCGAGTACTCCCATACCCCAGTACCCTGTACCCGAGAACTACCATACCCCAGTCCCCTGTTCCCGCATACTCCCGTACCCCAGTCCCCTGTAACCGAGTACTCCCATACCCCAGTCCCTGTACCTGAGCACTCCCGTTCCCCAGTCCCCTGTTCCCGAATACTCCCGTACCCCAGTCCTCTGTACACAAATACTCCCATACCCCAGTACCCTGTATCCGAGTACTCCCATACCCCAGTCCCCTGTTCCCGAGTACTCAAGTAACCCAGTCAGTCCCCTGTTCCTGAGGACTCCCGTACTCCAGTCCCCTGTACCCGAATAGTCCCGTGCCACAGTCCCCTGTGCCTGAGTACTCCCGTAACCCAGTACCCTGTTCCTGAGTACTCCCGTACCCCAGTCCCCTGTTCCTGAGTACACCCATACCCCAGTCCCCTGTTCCTGAATACTCCCGTACCCCAGTCCCCTGTACCCGAGTACTCTCATGCCCCAGTCCCTATACACGAGTACTCCCGTACCCCAGTCCCCTGTTCCCGAGTACTCCAGTAAACCAGTCAGTCCCCTGTTCCCGAGTCCTCCCGTACACCATTCCCCTGTTCCCGAGTCCTCCCATACCCCAGTCCCCTGTTCCCGAGTACTCCCGTACCCCAGTCCCCTGTACACGAGAACTACCATACCCCAGTCCCCTGTTCCCGAGTTCTCCCGTACCCCAATTCCCTGTTCCCGAGTACTCCCATACCCAGTCCCCTGTACCCGAATACAACCATACACCAGTCCCCTGTTCCCGAGTACTCCCGTACCCCAGTCCCCTGTACCCGAATACTCCTGTACCCCAGTCCCCTGTTCCCGAGTACTCCCATACCCCAGTACCCTGTACCCGAGAACTACCATACCCCAGTCCCCTGTTCCCGAGTACTCCCGTACCCCAGTATCCTGTGCCCGAGTACAACCATACCCCAGTCCCCGGTTCCCGAGTACTCCAGTACCCCAGTCCCCTGTACCCGAGTAATCCCATACCACAGTCCCCTGTTCCCGAGTATTCCAGTTCCCCAGTCCCTGTACCTGAGTAATCCCATACCCCAGTCCCCTGTTCCCGAGTTCTCCCGTACCCCAATTCCCTGTTCCCGAGTACTCCCATACCCAGTCCCCTGTACCCGAATAAAACCATACACCAGTCCCCTGTTCCCGAGTACTCCCGTACCCCAGTCCCCAGTACCCGAGAACTACCATACCCCAGTCCCCTGTTCCCGAGTACTCCCGTACCCCAGTACCCTGTACCCGAGTAATCCCATACCCCAGTCCCCTGTTCCTGTGTACACCCATACCCCAGTCCCCTGTTCCTGAATACTCCCGTACCCCAGTCCGCTGTACCCGAGAACTACCGTTCCCCAGTCCCCTGTTCCCGATTACTCACATACCTCAGTCCTCTGTTCCCGAGTAGTCCCGTACCCCAGTCCCTGTACCTGAGTACTCCCGTACCCCAGTGCCTGTACCTGAGTACTCCCGTATCCCAGTCCCCTGTTCCCTAGTACTCCCGTACCCCAGTCCACTGTACCGGAGTACTCCCATATGCCAGTCCCCTGTCCCCGAGTACTCCCATATCCCAGTTCCCTGATCCCGAGTACTCCTGTACCCGAGTACAACCATACCCCAGTCCCCTGTTCCCTAGTAGTCCCGTACCCCAGTCCGTGATTCCGAGTACTCCCATACCCCAGTCCCCTGTTCCCGAGTACTCCCGTTCCCCAGTCCCCTGTTCCCGATTACTCCCATACCCCAGTCCCTTGTTCTCGAGTACTCCCGTGCCCCAGTCCCTGTACCTGAGTACTCCCGTACCCCAGTCCCCTATACCCGAGTACTCCCATACCCCAGTACCCTGTACCCGAGTACTCCTATACCCCAGTCCCCTGTTCCTGAATACTCCTGTACCCCAGTCCCTGTACCCGAGTACTCCCATACCCCAGTCCCCTGTACCCAAGTTCAACCGTACCCTTGACCCTGTACCCGAGTACTCCCATACCCCAATACCTGTACCCGAGTACTGCCGTACCCCAATACCTGTACCCGAGTACTCCAGTACCCCAGTCCCCTGTTCCCGAGTATTCCCATACCACAGTCCCCTGTACCCAAGTACAACCGCACCCCAGTCCCCTGAACCCGAGTACTCCCATAACCTAGTCCCTGTACCCGAGTACTCCCATACCCCAATACCTGTACCCGAGTACTCCCGTACCCCAGTCCCCTGTTCGCGAGTACTCCCATACCCCAGTACCCTGTAACCGAGTACTCCCATACCCCAGTCCCATGTTCCCGAGTACTCCCGTACACCTTTCCCCTGTTCCCGAGTCCTCCCATACCCCAGTCCCCTGTTCCTGAGTACTCCCATACCCCAGTCCCCTGTACACGAGAACTACCATACCCCAATCCCCTGTTCCCGAGTTCTCCCGTACCCCAATTCCCTGTTCCCGAGTACTCCCATACCCAGTCCCCTGTACCCGAGTACAACCATACACCAGTCCCCTGTTCCCGAGTACTCCCATACCCCAGTACCCTGTACCCGAGAACTACCATACCCCAGTCCCCTGTTCCCGAGTACTCCCGTACCCCAGTACCCTGTTCCTGAGTACACCCATACCCCAGTCCCCTGTTCCTGAATACTCCCGCCCCCCCAGTCCCCTGTACCCGAGAACTACCGTACCCCAGTCCCCTGTTCTTGAGTACTCCCGTACCCCAGTCCCCTGTAAGCGAGTACTCCCATACCCCAGTCCCATGTTCCCGAGTACTCCCGTACACCATTCCCCTGTTCCCGAGTCCTCCCATACCCCAATCCCCTTTTCCCGAGTACTCCCGTACCCCAGTCCCCTGTACACGAGAACTACCATACCCCAGTCCCCTGTTCCCGAGTTCTCCCGTACCCGAATTCCCTGTTCCCAAGTACTCCCATACCCAGTCCCCTGTACCCGAATACAACCATACACCAGTACCCTGTTCCCGAATACTCCCGTGCCCCAGTCCCCTGTTCCCGAATACTCCTGTACCCCAGTCCCCTGTACACGAGAACTACCATACCCCAGTCCCCTGTTCCCGAGTTCTCCCGTACCCGAATTCCCTGTTCCCAAGTACTCCCATACCCAGTCCCCTGTACCCGAATACAACCATACACCAGTACCCTGTTCCCGAATACTCCCGTGCCCCAGTCCCCTGTTCCCGAGTCCTCCCATACCCCAATCCCCTTTTCCCGAGTACTCCCGTACCCCAGTCCCCTGTACACGAGAACTACCATACCCCAGTCCCCTGTTCCCGAGTTCTCCCGTACCCGAATTCCCTGTTCCCAAGTACTCCCATACCCAGTCCCCTGTACCCGAATACAACCATACACCAGTACCCTGTTCCCGAATACTCCCGTGCCCCAGTCCCCTGTTCCCGAATACTCCTGTACCCCAGTCCCCTGTTCCCGAATACTCCCGTACCACAGTCCACTGTGCCTGAGTACTCCCGTACCCCAGTCCTCTGTACCCGAATACTCCCATATCCCAGTCCCCTGTTCCTGATACTCCTGTACCCCAGACCAATGGACCCAAGTACTCCCGTACCCCAGTCCTCTGTACCCGAATACTCCCGTACCCCAGTCCTCTGTACCCGAATACTCCTGTATTCCAGACCCCAGTACCCGAATACTCCCGTACCCCAGTCCCCTGTACCCGAGTACTCCCGTACCCCAGTACCCTCTACCCGAGTACTCCCATACCCCAGTACCCTGCACCCGAGTACTCCCGTACCGCAGTCCCCTCTACCCGAGTACTCCCATACCCCAGTACCCTATTCCCGAGTACTCCCATACACCAGTCCCTGTACCCGAGTAATCGCATACGCCAGTCCACTGTACCCGAGTACTCCCGTACCCCAGACCCTGTTCCCGAGTACTCCCGTACCCCAGTCCCCTGTGCCCGAGTACTCCCATACACCAGTCCTCTGTACCCGAATACTCCCATACCCCAGTCCTCTGTGCACAAATACTCCCATACCCCAATCCCTGTACCTGAGTACTGCCGTACCCCAGACATCTGTACCCGAGTACTTCCGTACCCCAGTCCCCTGTGCCCGAGTACTCCTGTACCCCAGTCCCCTTTTCCAGAGTAGAAGCATACCCCAGTCCCCTGTACCCGAGAACTACCATACCCCAGTCCCCTGTTCCCAAGTACTCCCGTACCGCAGTCCCCTGTACCCGAGTACTCCCATACCCCAGTGCCCTGTACACGAGTACTCCAGTAACCCTGTCCACTGTTCCCCAGTACTCCCGTACCCCAGTCCCCTGTTCCCGAGTACTCCCATACCCCAGTCCCCTGTTCCTGAGTACACCCATACCCTAGTCCCCTGTTCCTGAATACTCCCGTACCCCAGTCCCCTGTACCCGAGTACTCTCATGCCCCAGTCCCTATACACGAGTACTCCCGTACCCCAGTCCCCTGTTCCCGAGTACTCCAGTAAACCAGTCAGTCCCCTGTTCCCGAGTACTCCCGCACACCATTCCCCTGTTCCCGAGTCCTCCCATATCCCAGTCCCCTGTTCCCGAGTACTCCCGTACCCCAGTCCCCTGTACACGAGAACTACCATACCCCAGTCCCCTGTTCCTGTGTACACCCATACCCTAGTCCCCTGTTCCTGAATACTCCCGTACCCCAGTCCCCTGTACCGAGAACTCCCATGCCCCAGTCCCCTGTTCCCGAGTACTCAAGTAACCCAGTCAGTCCCCTGTTCCTGAGGACTCCCGTACTCCAGTCCCCTGTACCCGAATAGTCCCGTGCCACAGTCCCCTGTGCCTGAGTACTCCCGTAACCCAGTACCCTGTTCCTGAATACTCCCCTACCCCAGTCCCCTGTTCCTGAGTACACCCATACCCCAGTCCCCTGTTCCTGAATACTCCCCTACCCCAGTCCCCTGTACCCGAGTACTCTCATGCCCCAGTCCCTATACACGAGTACTCCCGTACCCCAGTCCCCTGTTCCCGAGTACTCCAGTAAACCAGTCAGTCCCCTGTTCCCGAGTACTCCCGTACCCCAGTCCCCTGTACCCGAGTACTCCCATACCCCAGTCCCCTGTTCCCGAGTTCTCCCGTTCCCCAGTCCCCTGTACCCGAGAACGCCCATACCCCAGTCCCCTGTTCCTGAGTACTCCCGTACCCCAGTACCCTGTTCCTGAGTACACCCATACCCCAGTCCCCTGTTCCTGAATACTCCTGCACCCCAGTCCCCTGTACCCGAGAACTACCGTACCCCAGTCCCCTGTTCTTGAGTACTCCTGTACCCCAGTCCCCTGTAACCGAGTACGCCCATACCCCAGTCCCATGTTCCTGAGTACTCCCGTACACCATTCCCCTGTTCCCGAGTCCTCCCATACCCCAGTCCCCTGTTCCTGAGTACACCCATACCCCAGTCCCCTGTTCCTGAATACTCCCGTACCCCAGTCCCCTGTACCCGAGTACTCTCATGCCCCAGTCCCTATACACGAGTACTCCCGTACCCCAGTCCCCTGTTCCCGAGTACTCCAGTAAACCAGTCAGTCCCCTGTTCCCGATTACTCCCGAACACCATTCCCCTGTTCCCGAGTCCTCCCATACCCCAGTCCCCTGTTCCCGAGTACTCCCGTACCCCAGTCCCCTGTACACGAGAACTACCATACCCTAGTCCCCTGTTCCCGAGTTCTCCCGTACCCCAATTCCCTGTTCCCGAGTACTCCCATACCCAGTCCCCTGTACCCGAATACAACCATACACCAGTCCCCTGTTCCCGAGTACTCCCATACCCCAGTACCCTGTACCCGAGAACTACCATACCACAGTCCCCTGTTCCCGAGTACTCCCGTACCCCAGTACCCTGTACCCGAGTAATCCCATACCCCAGTCCCCTGTTCCTGTGTACACCCATACCCCAGTCCCCTGTTCCTGAATACTCCCGTACCCCAGTCCGCTGTACCCGAGAACTACCGTTCCCCAGTCCCCTGTTCCCGATTACTCACATACCCCAGTCCTCTGTTCCCGAGTACTCCCGTACCCCAGTCCCTGTACCTGAGTACTCCCGTACCCCAGTGCCTGTACCTGAGTACTCCCGTATCCCAGTCCCCTGTTCCCTAGTACTCCCGTACCCCAGTCCACTGTACCGGAGTACTCCCATATGCCAGTCCCCTGTCCCCGAGTACTCCCATATCCCAGTTCCCTGTTCCCGAGTACTCCTGTACCCGAGTACAACCATAACTCAGTCCCCTGTTCCCGAGTACCCCCGTACCCCAGTCCGTGATCCCGAGTACTCCCATACCCCAGTCCCCTGTTCCCTAGTAGTCCCGTACCCCAGTCCGTGATTCCGAGTACTCCCATACCCCAGTCTCCTGTTCCCGAGTGCTCCCGTTCCCCAGTCCCCTGTTCCCGATTACTCCCATACCCCAGTCCCTTGTTCTCGAGTACTCCCGTGCCCCAGTCCCTGTACCTGAGTACTCCCGTACCCCAGTCCCCTATACCCGAGTACTCCCGTACCCCAGTACCCTGTACTCGAGTACTCCTATACCCCAGTCCCCTGTTCCTGAATACTCCTGTACCCCAATACCTGTACCCGAGTACTGCCGTACCCCAATACCTGTACCCGAGTACTCCAGTACCCCAGTCCCCTGTTCCCGAGTACTCCCGTAACCTAGTCCCTGTACCCGAGTACTCCCATACCCCAATACCTGTACCCGAGTACTCCCGTACCCCAGTCCCCTGTTCGCGAGTACTCCCATACCCCAGTACCCTGTAACCGAGTACTCCCATACCCCAGTCCCATGTTCCCGAGTACTCCCGTACCCCAATTCCCTGTTCCCGAGTACTCCCATACCCAGTCCCCTGTACCCGAATACAACCATACACCAGTCCCCTGTTCCCGAGTACTCCCGTACCACAGTCCCCTGTACCCGAATACTCCTGTACCCCAGTCCCCTGTTCCCGAGTTCTCCCGTACCCCAATTCCCTGTTCCCGAGTACTCCCATACCCAGTCCCCTGTACCCGAACACAACCATACACCAGTCCCCTGTTCCCGAGTACTCCCGTACCCCAGTCCCCTGTACCCGAATACTCCTGTACCCCAGTCCCCTGTTCCCGAGTACTCCCATACCCCAGTACCCTGTACCCGAGAACTACCATACCACAGTCCCCTGTTCCCGAGTACTCCCGTACCCCAGTACCCTGTACCCGAGTAATCCCATACCCCTGTCCCCTGTTCCTGTGTACACCCATACCCCAGTCCCCTGTTCCTGAATACTCCCGTACCCCAGTCCGCTGTACCCGAGAACTACCGTTCCCCAGTCCCCTGTTCCCGATTACTCACATACCCCAGTCCTCTGTTCCCGAGTACTCCCGTACCCCAGTCCCTGTACCTGAGTACTCCCGTACCCCAGTGCCTGTACCTGAGTACTCCCGTATCCCAGTCCCCTGTTCCCTAGTACTCCCGTACCCCAGTCCACTTTACCGGAATACTCCCATATGCCAGTCCCCTGTCCCCGAGTACTCCCATATCCCAGTTCCCTGTTCCCGAGTACTCCTGTACCCGAGTACAACCATAACTCAGTCCCCTGTTCCCGAGTACCCCCGTACCCCAGTCCGTGATCCCGAGTACTCCCATAACCCAGTCCCCTGTTCCCTAGTAGTCCCGTACCCCAGTCCGTGATTCCGAGTACTCCCATACCCCAGTCCCCTGTTCCCGAGTACTCCCGTTCCCCAGTCCCCTGTTCCCGATTACTCCCATACCCCAGTCCCTTGTTCTCGAGTACTCCCGTGCCCCAGTCCCTGTACCTGAGTACTCCCGTACCCCAGTCCCCTATTCCCGAGTTATCCCGTACCCCAATTCCCTGTTCCCGAGTACTCCCATACCCAGTCCCCTGTACCCGAACACAACCATACACCAGTCCCCTGTTCCCTAGTAGTCCCGTACCCCAGTCCGTGATTCCGAGTACTCCCATACCCCAGTCCCGTTCCCGAGTACTCCCGTTCCCCAGTCCCCTGTTCCCGATTACTCCCATACCCCAGTCCCTTGTTCTCGTGTACTCCCGTGCCCCAGTCCCTGTACCTGAGTACTCCCGTACCCCAGTCCCCTATACCCGAGTACTCCCGTACCCCAGTACCCTGTACCCGAGTACTCCTATACCCCAGTCCCCTGTTCCTGAATACTCCTGTACCCCAGTCCCTGTACCCGTACTCCCATACCCCAGTCCCCTGTACCCAAGTTCAACCGTACCCTTGTCCCTGTACCCGAGTACTCCCATACCCCAATACCTGTACCCGAGTACTGCCATACCCCAATACCTGTACCCGAGTACTCCAGTACCCCAGTCCCCTGTTCCCGAGTATTCCCATACCACAGTCCCCTGTACCCAAGTACAACCGCACCCCAGTCCCCTGTTCCCGAATACTCCTGTACCCCAGTCCCCTGTTCCCGAATACTCCCGTACCACAGTCCACTGTGCCTGAGTACTCCCGTACCCCAGTCCTCTGTACCCGAATACTCCCATACCCCAGTCCCCTGTTCCTGATACTCCTGTACCCCAGACCAATGGACCCGAGTACTCCCGTACCCCAGTCCTCTGTACCCGAATACTCCCGTACCCCAGTCCTCTGTACCCGAATACTCCCGTATTCCAGACCCCAGTACCCGAATACACCCATACCCCAGTCCCCTGTACCCGAGTACTCCCGTACCCCAGTACCCTCTACCCGAGTACTCCCTTACCCCAGTACCCTGCACCCGAGTACTCCCGTACCGCAGTCCCCTCTACCCGAGTACTCCCGTACCCCAGTACCCTGTACCCGAGTACTCCCATACCCCAGTCCCCTGTTCCCGAGTACTCCCGTTCCCCAGTCCCCTGTTCCCGATTACTCCCATACCCCAGTCCCTTGTTCTCGAGTACTCCCGTGCCCCAGTCCCTGTACCTGAGTACTCCCGTACCCCAGTCCCCTATACCCGAGTACTCCCGTACCCCAGTACCCTGTACTCGAGTACTCCTATACCCCAGTCCCCTGTTCCTGAATACTCCTGTACCCCAATACCTGTACCCGAGTACTGCCGTACCCCAATACCTGTACCCGAGTACTCCAGTACCCCAGTCCCCTGTTCCCGAGTATTCCCATACCACAGTCCCCTGTACCCAAGTACAACCGCACCCCAGTCCCCTGAACCCGAGTACTCCCGTAACCTAGTCCCTGTACCCGAGTACTCCCATACCCCAATACCTGTACCCGAGTACTCCCGTACCCCAGTCCCCTGTTCGCGAGTACTCCCATACCCCAGTACCCTGTAACCGAGTACTCCCATACCCCAGTCCCATGTTCCCGAGTACTCCCGTACCCCAATTCCCTGTTCCCGAGTACTCCCATACCCAGTCCCCTGTACCCGAATACAACCATACACCAGTCCCCTGTTCCCGAGTACTCCCGTACCACAGTCCCCTGTACCCGAATACTCCTGTACCCCAGTCCCCTGTTCCCGAGTTCTCCCGTACCCCAATTCCCTGTTCCCGAGTACTCCCATACCCAGTCCCCTGTACCCGAACACAACCATACACCAGTCCCCTGTACCCGAATACTCCTGTACCCCAGTCCCCTGTTCCCGAGTACTCCCATACCCCAGTACCCTGTACCCGAGAACTACCATACCACAGTCCCCTGTTCCCGAGTACTCCCGTACCCCAGTACCCTGTACCCGAGTAATCCCATACCCCTGTCCCCTGTTCCTGTGTACACCCATACCCCAGTCCCCTGTTCCTGAATACTCCCGTACCCCAGTCCGCTGTACCCGAGAACTACCGTTCCCCAGTCCCCTGTTCCCGATTACTCACATACCCCAGTCCTCTGTTCCCGAGTACTCCCGTACCCCAGTCCCTGTACCTGAGTACTCCCGTACCCCAGTGCCTGTACCTGAGTACTCCCGTATCCCAGTCCCCTGTTCCCTAGTACTCCCGTACCCCAGTCCACTTTACCGGAATACTCCCATATGCCAGTCCCCTGTCCCCGAGTACTCCCATATCCCAGTTCCCTGTTCCCGAGTACTCCTGTACCCGAGTACAACCATAACTCAGTCCCCTGTTCCCGAGTACCCCCGTACCCCAGTCCGTGATCCCGAGTACTCCCATAACCCAGTCCCCTGTTCCCTAGTAGTCCCGTACCCCAGTCCGTGATTCCGAGTACTCCCATACCCCAGTCCCCTGTTCCCGAGTACTCCCGTTCCCCAGTCCCCTGTTCCCGATTACTCCCATACCCCAGTCCCTTGTTCTCGAGTACTCCCGTGCCCCAGTCCCTGTACCTGAGTACTCCCGTACCCCAGTCCCCTATTCCCGAGTTATCCCGTACCCCAATTCCCTGTTCCCGAGTACTCCCATACCCAGTCCCCTGTACCCGAACACAACCATACACCAGTCCCCTGTTCCCTAGTAGTCCCGTACCCCAGTCCGTGATTCCGAGTACTCCCATACCCCAGTCCCGTTCCCGAGTACTCCCGTTCCCCAGTCCCCTGTTCCCGATTACTCCCATACCCCAGTCCCTTGTTCTCGTGTACTCCCGTGCCCCAGTCCCTGTACCTGAGTACTCCCGTACCCCAGTCCCCTATACCCGAGTACTCCCGTACCCCAGTACCCTGTACCCGAGTACTCCTATACCCCAGTCCCCTGTTCCTGAATACTCCTGTACCCCAGTCCCTGTACCCGTACTCCCATACCCCAGTCCCCTGTACCCAAGTTCAACCGTACCCTTGTCCCTGTACCCGAGTACTCCCATACCCCAATACCTGTACCCGAGTACTGCCATACCCCAATACCTGTACCCGAGTACTCCAGTACCCCAGTCCCCTGTTCCCGAGTATTCCCATACCACAGTCCCCTGTACCCAAGTACAACCGCACCCCAGTCCCCTGTTCCCGAATACTCCTGTACCCCAGTCCCCTGTTCCCGAATACTCCCGTACCACAGTCCACTGTGCCTGAGTACTCCCGTACCCCAGTCCTCTGTACCCGAATACTCCCATACCCCAGTCCCCTGTTCCTGATACTCCTGTACCCCAGACCAATGGACCCGAGTACTCCCGTACCCCAGTCCTCTGTACCCGAATACTCCCGTACCCCAGTCCTCTGTACCCGAATACTCCCGTATTCCAGACCCCAGTACCCGAATACACCCATACCCCAGTCCCCTGTACCCGAGTACTCCCGTACCCCAGTACCCTCTACCCGAGTACTCCCTTACCCCAGTACCCTGCACCCGAGTACTCCCGTACCGCAGTCCCCTCTACCCGAGTACTCCCGTACCCCAGTACCCTGTACCCGAGTACTCCCATACCCCAGTCCCTGTACCTGAGTACTGCCGTACCCCAGACGTCTGTACCCGAGTACTTCCGTACCCCAGTCCCCTGTGCCCGAGTACTCCTGTACCCCAGTCCCCTTTTCCAGAGTAGAAGCATACCCCAGTCCCCTGTACCCGAGAACTACCATACCCCAGTCCCCTGTTCCCAAGTACTCACGTACCCCAGTCCCCTGTACCCGAGTACTCCCATACCCCAGTGCCCTGTACACGAGTACTCCAGTAACCCTGTCCACTGTTCCCCAGTACTCCTGTACCCCAGTCCCCTGTTCCCGAGTACTCCCATACCCCAGTCCCCTGTTCCTGAATACTCCCGTACCCCATTCCCCTGTACTCGAGTACTCCCGTACCCCAGTCCCTTGTACCCGAGAACTCCCATGCCCCAGTCCCTATACACGAGTACTCCCATACCCCAGTCCCCTGTTCCCGAGTACTCAAGTAACCCAGTCCCCTGTACCCGAGTACTCTCATGCCCCAGTCCCTATACACGAGTACTCCCGTACCCCAGTCCCCTGTTCCCGAGTACTCCAGTAAACCAGTCCCCTGTACCCGAATAGTCCCGTGCCACAGTCCCTGTGCCTGAGTACTCCCGTAACCCAGTACCCTGTACCTGAGTACTCCCGTACCCCAGTCCCCTGTTCCTGAGTACACCCATACCCCAGTCCCCTGTTCCTGAATACTCCCGTACCCCAGTCCCCTGTACCCGAGTACTCTCATGCCCCAGTCCCTATACACGAGTACTCCCGTACCCCAGTCCCCTGTTCCCGAGTACTCCAGTAAACCAGTCAGTCCCCTGTTCCCGAGTACTCCCGCACACCATTCCCCTGTTCCCGAGTCCTCCCATATCCCAGTCCCCTGTTCCCGAGTACTCCCGTACCCCAGTCCCCTGTACACGAGAACTACCATACCCCAGTCCCCTGTTCCCGAATTCTCCCGTACCCCAATTCCCTGTTCCCGAGTACTCCCATACCCAGTCCCCTGTACCCGAATAAAACCATACACCAGTCCCCTGTTCCCTAGTAGTCCCGTACCCCAGTCCGTGATTCCGAGTACTCCCATACCCCAGTCCCGTTCCCGAGTACTCCCGTTCCCCAGTCCCCTGTTCCCGATTACTCCCATACCCCAGTCCCTTGTTCTCGAGTACTCCCGTACCCCAGTCCCTGTACCTGAGTACTCCCGTACCCCAGTGCCTGTACCTGAGTACTCCCGTATCCCAGTCCCCTGTTCCCTAGTACTCCCGTACCCCAGTCCCCTATACCCGAGTACTCTCGTACCCCAGTACCCTGTACCCGAGTACTCCTATACCCCAGTCCCCTGTTCCTGAATACTCCTGTACCCCAGTCCCTGTACCCGAGTACTCCCATACCCCAGTCCCCTGTACCCAAGTTCAACCGTACCCTTGTCCCTGTACCCGAGTACTCCCATACCCCAGTACCCTGTACCCGAGTAATCCCATACCCCAGTCCCCTGTTCCTGTGTACACCCATACCCCAGTCCCCTGTTCCTGAATACTCCCGTACCCCAGTCCGCTGTACCCGAGAACTACCGTTCCCCAGTCCCCTGTTCCCGATTACTCACATACCCCAGTCCTCTGTTCCCGAGTACTCCCGTACCCCAGTCCCTGTACCTGAGTACTCCCGTACCCCAGTGCCTGTACCTGAGTACTCCCGTATCCCAGTCCCCTGTTCCCTAGTACTCCCGTACCCCAGTCCCCTATACCCGAGTACTCTAGTACCCCAGTACCCTGTACCCGAGTACTCCTATACCCCAGTCCCCTGTTCCTGAATACTCCTGTACCCCAGTCCCTGTACCCGAGTACTCCCATACCCCAGTCCCCTGTACCCAAGTTCAACCGTACCCTTGTCCCTGTACCCGAGTACTCCCATACCCCAGTACCCTGTACCCGAGTAATCCCATACCCCAGTCCCCTGTTCCTGTGTACACCCATACCCCAGTCCCCTGTTCCTGAATACTCCCGTACCCCAGTCCGCTGTACCCGAGAACTACCGTTCCCCAGTCCCCTGTTCCCGATTACTCACATACCCCAGTCCTCTGTTCCCGAGTACTCCCGTACCCCAGTCCCTGTACCTGAGTACTCCCGTACCCCAGTGCCTGTACCTGAGTACTCCCGTATCCCAGTCCCCTGTTCCCTAGTACTCCCGTACCCCAGTCCACTGTACCGGAGTACTCCCATATGCCAGTCCCCTGTCCCCGAGTACTCCCATATCCCAGTTCCCTGTTCCCGAGTACTCCTGTACCTGAGTACAACCATAACTCAGTCCCCTGTTCCCGAGTACTCTCATGCCCCAGTCCCTATACACGAGTACTCCCGTACCCCAGTCCCCTGTTCCCGAGTACTCCAGTAAACCAGTCAGTCCCCTGTTCCCAAGTACTCCCGCACACCATTCCCCTGTTCCCGAGTCCTCCCATATCCCAGTCCCCTGTTCCCGAGTACTCCCGTACCCCAGTCCCCTGTACACGAGAACTACCATACCCCAGTCCCCTGTTCCCGAATTCTCCCGTACCCCAATTCCCTGTTCCCGAGTACTCCCATACCCAGTCCCCTGTACCCGAATAAAACCATACACCAGTCCCCTGTTCCCGAGTACTCCCGTACCCCAGTCCCCTGTACCCGAATACTCCTGTACCCCAGTCCCCTGTTCCCTAGTAGTCCCGTACCCCAGTCCGTGATTCCGAGTACTCCCATACCCCAGTCCCCTGTTCCCGAGTACTCCCGTTCCCCAGTCCCCTGTTCCCGATTACTCCCATACCCCAGTCCCTTGTTCTCGAGTACTCCCGTGCCCCAGTCCCTGTACCTGAGTACTCCCGTACCCCAGTCCACTATACCCGAGTACTCTCGTACCCCAGTACCCTGTACCCGAGTACTCCTATACCCCAGTCCCCTGTTCCTGAATACTCCTGTACCCCAGTCCCTGTACCCGAGTACTCCCATACCCCAGTCCCCTGTACCCAAGTTCAACCGTACCCTTGTCCCTGTACCCGAGTACTCCCATACCCCAATACCTGTACCCGAGTACTGCCGTACCCCAATACCTGTACCCGAGTACTCCAGTACCCCAGTCCCCTGTTCCCGAGTATTCCCATACCACAGTCCCCTGTACCCAAGTACAACCGCACCCCAGTCCCCTGTTCCCGAATACTCCTGTACCCCAGCCCCCTGTTCCCGAATACTCCCGTACCACAGTCCACTGTGCCTGAGTACTCCCGTACCCCAGTCCTCTGTACCCGAATACTCCCATACCCCAGTCCCCTGTTCCTGATACTCCTGTACCCCAGACCAATGGACCCGAGTACTCCCGTACCCCAGTCCTCTGTACCCGAATACTCCCGTACCCCAGTCCTCTGTACCCGAATACTCCCGTATTCCAGACCCCAGTACCCGAATACTCCCGTACCCCAGTCCCCTGTACCCGAGTACTCCCGTACCCCAGTACCCTCTACCCGAGTACTCCCTTACCCCAGTACCCTGCACCCGAGTACTCCCGTACCGCTGTCCCCTCTACCCGAGTACTCCCATACCCCAGTCCCTGTACCCGAGTAATCGCATACGCCAGTCCACTGTACCCGAGTACTCCCGTACCCCAGTACCCTGTACCCGAGTACTCCCATACCCCAGTCCCTGTACCTGAGTACTGCCGTACCCCAGACGTCTGTACCCAAGTACTTCCGTACCCCAGTCCCCTGTGCCCGAGTACTCCTGTACCCCAGTCCCCTTTTCCAGAGTAGAAGCATACCCCAGTCCCCTGTACCCGAGAACTACCATACCCCAGTCCCCTGTTCCCAAGTACTCCCGTACCCCAGTCCCCTGTACCCGAGTACTCCCATACCCCAGTGCCCTGTACACGAGTACTCCAGTAACCCTGTCCACTGTTCCCCAGTACTCCTGTACCCCAGTCCCCTGTTCCCGAGTACTCCCATACCCCAGTCCCCTGTTCCCGAGTACTCCCATACCCCAGTCCCCTGTACTCGAGTACTCCCGTACCCCAGTCCCTTGTACCCGAGAACTCCCATGCCCCAGTCCCTATACACGAGTACTCCCATACCCCAGTCCCCTGTTCCCGAGTACTCAAGTAACCCAGTCAGTCCCCTGTTCCTGAGGACTCCCGTACTCCAGTCCCCTGTACCCGAATAGTCCCGTGCCACAGTCCCTGTGCCTGAGTACTCCCGTAACCCAGTACCCGGTTCCTGAGTACTCCCGTACCCCAGTCCCCTGTACCCGAGTACACCCATACCCCAGTCCCCTGTTCCTGAGTACACCCATACCCCAGTCCCCTGTTCCTGAATACTCCCGTACCCCAGTCCCCTGTTCCTGAGTACACCCATACCCCAGTCCCCTGTTCCTGAATACTCCCGTACCCCAGTCCCCTGTACCCGAGTACTCTCATGCCCCAGTCCCTATACACGAGTACTCCCGTACCCCAGTCCCCTGTTCCCGAGTACTCCAGTAAACCAGTCAGTCCCCTGTTCCCGAGTACTCCCGTACACCATTCCCCTGTTCCCGAGTCCTCCCATATCCCAGTCCCCTGTTCCCGAGTACTCCCGTACCCCAGTCCCCTGTACACGAGAACTACCATACCCCAGTCCCCTGTTCCCGAGTTCTCCCGTACCCCAATTCCCTGTTCCCGAGTACTCCCATACCCAGTCCCCTGTACCCGAATAAAACCATACACCAGTCCCCTGTTCCCGAGTACTCCCGTACCCCAGTCCCCTGTACCCGAATACTCCTGTACCCCAGTCCCCTGTTCCCGAGTACTCCCATACCCCAGTACCCTGTACCCGAGAACTACCATACCTCAGTCCCCTGTTCCCGAGTACTCCCGTACCCCAGTACCCTGTACCCGAGTAATCCCATACCCCAGTCCCCTGTTCCTGTGTACACCCATACCCCAGTCCCCTGTTCCTGAATACTCCCGTACCCCAGTCCGCTGTACCCGAGAACTACCGTTCCCCAGTCCCCTGTTCCCTAGTACTCCCGTACCCCAGTCCACTGTACCGGAGTACTCCCATATGCCAGTCCCCTGTCCCCGAGTACTCCCATATCCCAGTTCCCTGATCCCGAGTACTCCTGTACCCGAGTACAACCATACCCCAGTCCCCTGTTCCCTAGTAGTCCCGTACCCCAGTCCGTGATTCCGAGTACTCCCATACCCCAGTCCCCTGTTCCCGAGTACTCCCGTTCCCCAGTCCCCTGTTCCCGATTACTCCCATACCCCAGTCCCTTGTTCTCGAGTACTCCCGTGCCCCAGTCCCTGTACCTGAGTACTCCCATACCCCAGTCCCCTATACCCGAGTACTCCCGTACCCCAGTACCCTGTACCCGAGTACTCCTATACCCCAGTCCCCTGTTCCTGAATACTCCTGTACCCCAGTCCCTGTACCCGAGTACTCCCATACCCCAGTCCCCTGTACCCAAGTTCAACCGTACCCTTGTCCCTGTACCCGAGTACTCCCGAAACCTAGTCCCTGTACCCGAGTACTCCCATACCCCAATACCTGTACCCGAGTACTCCCGTACCCCAGTCCCCTGTTCCTGAGTTCTCCCATACCCCAGTCCCCTGTACACGAGAACTACCATACCCCAATCCCCTGTTCCTGAGTTCTCCCGTACCCCAATTCCCTGTTCGCGAGTACTCCCATACCCCAGTACCTTGTAACCGAGTACTCCCATACCCCAGTCCCATGTTCCCGAGTACTCCCGTACACCATTCCCCTGTTCCCGAGTCCTCCCATACCCCAGTCCCCTGTTCCTGAGTACTCCCATACCCCAGTCCCCTGTACACGAGAACTACCATACCCCAATCCCCTGTTCCCGAGTTCTCCCGTACCCCAATTCCCTGTTCCCGAGTACTCCCATACCCAGTCCCCTGTACCCGAGTACAACCATACACCAGTCCCCTGTTCCCGAGTACTCCCATACCCCAGTCCCCTGTACCCGAATACTCCTGTACCCCAGTCCCCTGTACCCGAGTACTCCACTACCCCAGTACCCTGTACCCGAGAACTACCATACCCCAGTCCCCTGTTCCCGTGTACTCCCGTACCCCAGTATCCTGTTCCTGAGTACACCCATACCCCAGTCCCCTGTTCCTGAATACTCCCGCCCCCCCAGTCCCCTGTACCCGAGAACTACCGTACCCCAGTCCCCTGTTCTTGAGTACTCCCGTACCCCAGTCCCCTGTAAGCGAGTACTCCCATACCCCAGTCCCATGTTCCCGAGTACTCCCGTACACCATTCCCCTGTTCCCGAGTCCTCCCATACCCCAGTCCCCTTTTCCCGAGTACTCCCGTACCCCAGTCCCCTGTACACGAGAACTACCATACCCCAGTCCCCTGTTCCCGAGTTCTCCCGTACCCGAATTCCCTGTTCCCAAGTACTCCCATACCCAGTCCCCTGTACCCGAATACAACCATACACCAGTCCCCTGTTCCCGAATACTCCCGTACCCCAGTCCCCTGTACCCGAATATTCCTGTACCCCAGTCCCCTGTTCTCGAGTCCTCCCATACCCCAGTACCCTGTACCCGAGAACTACCATACCCCAGTCCCCTGTTCCCGCATACTCCCATACCCCAGTACCCTGTACCCGAGTAATCCCATACCCCAGTCCCCTGTTCCTGAGTACACCCATACCCCAGTCCCCTGTAACCGAGTACTCCCATACCCCAGTCCCTGTACCTGAGCACTCCCGTTCCCCAGTCCCCTGTTCCCGAATACTCCCGTACCCCAGTCGTCTGTACACAAATACTCCCATACCCCAGTACCCTGTACCCGAGTACTCCCATACCCCAGTCCCTGTACCTGAGTACTGCCGTACCCCAGACGTCTGTACCCGAGTACTTCCGTACCCCAGTCCCCTTTTCCAGAGTAGAAGCATACCCCAGTCCCCTGTGCCCGAGTACTCCTGTACCCCAGTCCCCTTTTCCAGAGTAGAAGCATACCCCAGTCCCCTGTACCCGAGAACTACCATACCCCAGTCCCCTGTTCCCAAGTACTCCCGTACCCCAGTCCCCTGTACCCGAGTACTCCCATACCCCAGTGCCCTGTACACGAGTACTCCAGTAACCCTGTCCACTGTTCCCCAGTACTCCCGTACCCCAGTCCCCTGTACCCGAATACAACCATACACCAGTCCCCTGTTCCCGAATACTCCCGTACCCCAGTCCCCTGTACCCGAATATTCCTGTACCCCAGTCCCCTGTTCCCGAGTACTCCCATACCCCAGTACCCTGTACCCGAGAACTACCATACCCCAGTCCCCTATTCCCGCATACTCCCGTACCCCAGTACCCTGTACCCGAGTAATCCCATACCCCAGTCCCCTGTTCCTGAGTACACCCATACCCCAGTCCCCTGTAACCGAGTACTCCCATACCCCAGTCCCTGTACCTGAGCACTCCCGTTCCCCAGTCCCCTGTTCCCGAATACTCCCGTACCCCAGTCGTCTGTACACAAATACTCCCATACCCCAGTACCCTGTACCCGAGTACTCCCATACCCCAGTCCCTGTACCTGAGTACTGCCGTACCCCAGACGTCTGTACCCGAGTACTTCCGTACCCCAGTCCCCTTTTCCAGAGTAGAAGCATACCCCAGTCCCCTGTGCCCGAGTACTCCTGTACCCCAGTCCCCTTTTCCAGAGTAGAAGCATACCCCAGTCCCCTGTACCCGAGAACTACCATACCCCAGTCCCCTGTTCCCAAGTACTCCCGTACCCCAGTCCCCTGTACCCGAGTACTCCCATACCCCAGTGCCCTGTACACGAGTACTCCAGTAACCCTGTCCACTGTTCCCCAGTACTCCCGTACCCCAGTCCCCTGTACCCGAATACAACCATACACCAGTCCCCTGTTCCCGAGTACTCCCGTACCCCAGTCCCCTGTACCCGAATACTCCTGTACCCCAGTCCCCTGTTACCGAGTACTCCCATACCCCAGTACCCTGTACCCGAGAACTACCATACCCCAGTCCCCTGTTCCCGAGTACTCCCGTACCCCAGTACCCTGTACCCGAGTAATCCCATACCCCAGTCCCCTGTTCCTGTGTACACCCATACCCCAGTCCCCTGTTCCTGAATACTCCCGTACCCCAGTCCGCTGTACCCGAGAACTACCGTTCCCCAGTCCCCTGTTCCCGATTACTAACATACCCCAGTCCTCTGTTCCCGAGTACTCCCGTACCCCAGTCCCTGTACCTGAGTACTCCCGTACCCCAGTGCCTGTACCTGAGTACTCCCGTATCCTAGTCCCCTGTTCCCTAGTACTCCTGTACCCCAGTCCACTGTACCGGAGTACTCCCATATGCCAGTCCCCTGTCCCCGAGTACTCCCATATCCCAGTTCCCTGTTCCCGAGTACTCCTGTACCCAAGTACAACCATAACTCAGTCCCCTGTTCCCGAGTACCCCCGTACCCCAGTCCGTGATCCCGAGTACTCCCATACCCCAGTCCCCTGTTCCCTAGTAGTCCCGTACCCCAGTCCGTGATTCCGAGTACTCCCATACCCCTGTCCCCTGTTCCCGAGTACTCCCGTTCCCCAGTCCCCTGTTTCCGATTACTCCCATACCCCAGTCCCTTGTTCTCGAGTACTCCTGTACCCCAGTCCCTGTACCCGAGTACTCCCATACCCCAGTCCCCTGTACCCGTTCAACCGTACCCTTGTCCCTGTACCCGAGTACTCCCATACCCCAATACCTGTACCCGAGTACTGCCGTACCCCAATACCTGTACCCGAGTACTCCAGTACCCCAGTCCCCTGTTCCCAAGTATTCCCATACCACAGTCCCCTGTACCCAAGTACAACCGCACCCCAGTCCCCTGAACCCGAGTACTCCCGTAACCTAGTCCCTGTACCCGAGTACTCCCATACCCCAATACCTGTACCCGAGTACTCCCGTACCCCAGTCCCCTGTTCGCGAGTACTCCCATACCCCAGAACCCTGTAACCGAGTACTCCCATACCCCAGTCCCATGTTCCCGAGTACTCCCGTACACCATTCCCCTGTTCCCGAGTCCTCCCATACCCCAGTCCCCTGTTCCTGAGTTCTCCCATACCCCAGTCCCCTGTACACGAGAACTACCATACCCCAATCCCCTGTTCCTGAGTTCTCCCGTACCCCAATTCCCTGTTCCCGAGTACTCCCATACCCAGTCCCCTGTACCCGAGTACAACCATACACCAGTCCCCTGTTCCCGAGTACTCCCATACCCCAGTCCCCTGTACCCGAATACTCCTGTACCCTAGTCCCCTGTACCCGAGTACTCCACTACCCCAGTACCCTGTACCCGAGAACTACCATACCCCAGTCCCCTGTTCCCGAGTACTCCCGTACCCCTGTACCCTGTAACCGAGTACTCCCATACCCCAGTCCCCTGTACCCGAATACAACCATACACCAGTCCCCTGTTCCCGAGTACTCCCATACCCAGTCCCCTGTACCCGAATACAACCATACACCAGTCCCCTGTTCCCGAGTACTCCCGTACCACAGTCCCCTGTACCCGAATACTCCTGTACCCCAGTCCCCTGTTCCCGAGTTCTCCCGTACCCCAATTCCCTGTTCCCGAGTACTCCCATACCCAGTCCCCTGTACCCGAACACAACCATACACCAGTCCCCTGTTCCCGAGTACTCCCGTACCCCAGTCCCCTGTACCCGAATACTCCTGTACCCCAGTCCCCTGTTCCCGAGTACTCCCATACCCCAGTACCCTGTACCCGAGAACTACCATACCACAGTC
Source organism: Hypanus sabinus (assembly GCF_030144855.1). NCBI lineage: Eukaryota > Metazoa > Chordata > Chondrichthyes > Myliobatiformes > Dasyatidae > Hypanus > Hypanus sabinus. Next base: position 113,068,704 of record NC_082712.1, on the reverse strand, counting down.
CCCTGTTCCCGAGTACTCCCGTACCCCAGTACCCTGTACCCGAGTAATCCCATACCCCTGTCCCCTGTTCCTGTGTACACCCATACCCCAGTCCCCTGTTCCTGAATACTCCCGTACCCCAGTCCGCTGTACCCGAGAACTACCGTTCCCCAGTCCCCTGTTCCCGATTACTCACATACCCCAGTCCTCTGTTCCCGAGTACTCCCGTACCCCAGTCCCTGTACCTGAGTATTCCCGTACCCCAGTGCCTGTACCTGAGTACTCCCGTATCCCAGTCCCCTGTTCCCTAGTACTCCCGTACCCCAGTCCACTTTACCGGAATACTCCCATATGCCAGTCCCCTGTCCCCGAGTACTCCCATATCCCAGTTCCCTGTTCCCGAGTACTCCTGTACCCGAGTACAACCATAACTCAGTCCCCTGTTCCCGAGTACCCCCGTACCCCAGTCCGTGATCCCGAGTACTCCCATAACCCAGTCCCCTGTTCCCTAGTAGTCCCGTACCCCAGTCCGTGATTCCGAGTACTCCCATACCCCAGTCCCCTGTTCCCGAATACTCCCGTTCCCCAGTCCCCTGTTCCCGATTACTCCCATACCCCAGTCCCTTGTTCTCGAGTACTCCTGTGCCCCAGTCCCTGTACCTGAGTACTCCCGTACCCCAGTCGCCTATTCCCGAGTTCTCCCGTACCCCAATTCCCTGTTCCCGAGTACTCCCATACCCAGTCCCCTGTACCCGAACACAACCATACACCAGTCCCCTGTTCCCAAGTACTCCCGTACCCCAGTCCCCTGTACCCGAATACTCCTGTACCCCAGTCCCTTGTTCCCGAGTACTCCCGTACCCCAGTACCCTGTACCCGAGTAATCCCATACCCCAGTCCCCTGTTCCTGTGTACACCCATACCCCAGTCCCCTGTTCCTGAATACTCCCGTACCCCAGTCCGCTGTACCCGAGAACTACCGTTCCCCAGTCCCCTGTTCCCGATTACTCACATACCCCAGTCCTCTGTTCCCGAGTACTCCCGTACCCCAGTCCCTGTACCTGAGTACTCCTGTACCCCAGTGCCTGTACCTGAGTACTCCCGTATCCCAGTCCCCTGTTCCCTAGTACTCCCGTACCCCAGTCCACTGTACCGGAGTACTCCCATATGCCAGTCCCCTGTCCCCGAGTACTCCCATATCCCAGTTCCCTGTTCCCGAGTACTCCTGTACCCGAGTACAACCATAACTCAGTCCCCTGTTCCCGAGTACCCCCGTACCCCAGTCCGTGATCCCGAGTACTCCCATACCACAGTCCCCTGTTCCCTAGTAGTCCCGTACCCCAGTCCGTGATTCCGAGTACTCCCATACCCCAGTCCCCTGTTCCCGAGTACTCCCGTTCCCCAGTCCCCTGTTCCCGATTACTCCCATACCCCAGTCCCTTGTTCTCGTGTACTCACGTGCCCCAGTCCCTGTACCTGAGTACTCCCGTACCCCAGTCCCCTATACCCGAGTACTCCCATACCCCAGTACCCTGTACCCGAGTACTCCTATACCCCAGTCCCCTGTTCCTGAATACTCCTGTACCCCAGTCCCTGTACCCGTACTCCCATACCCCAGTCCCCTGTACCCAAGTTCAACCGTACCCTTGTCCCTGTACCCGAGTACTCCCATACCCCAATACCTGTACCCGAGTACTGCCGTACCCCAATACCTGTACCCGAGTACTCCAGTACCCCAGTCCCCTGTTCCCGAGTATTCCCATACCACAGTCCCCTGTACCCAAGTACAACCGCACCCCAGTCCCCTGTTCCCGAATACTCCTGTACCCCAGTCCCCTGTTCCCGAATACTCCCGTACCACAGTCCACTGTGCCTGAGTACTCCCGTACCCCAGTCCTCTGTACCCGAATACTCCCATACCCCAGTCCCCTGTTCCTGATACTCCTGTACCCCAGACCAATGGACCCGAGTACTCCCGTACCCCAGTCCTCTGTTCCCGATTACTCACATACCCCAGTCCTCTGTTCCCGAGTACTCCCGTACCCCAGTCCCTGTACCTGAGTACTCCTGTACCCCAGTGCCTGTACCTGAGTACTCCCGTATCCCAGTCCCCTGTTCCCTAGTACTCCCGTACCCCAGTCCACTGTACCGGAGTACTCCCATATGCCAGTCCCCTGTCCCCGAGTACTCCCATATCCCAGTTCCCTGTTCCCGAGTACTCCTGTACCCGAGTACAACCATAACTCAGTCCCCTGTTCCCGAGTACCCCCGTACCCCAGTCCGTGATCCCGAGTACTCCCATACCACAGTCCCCTGTTCCCTAGTAGTCCCGTACCCCAGTCCGTGATTCCGAGTACTCCCATACCCCAGTCCCCTGTTCCCGAGTACTCCCGTTCCCCAGTCCCCTGTTCCCGATTACTCCCATACCCCAGTCCCTTGTTCTCGTGTACTCACGTGCCCCAGTCCCTGTACCTGAGTACTCCCGTACCCCAGTCCCCTATACCCGAGTACTCCCATACCCCAGTACCCTGTACCCGAGTACTCCTATACCCCAGTCCCCTGTTCCTGAATACTCCTGTACCCCAGTCCCTGTACCCGTACTCCCATACCCCAGTCCCCTGTACCCAAGTTCAACCGTACCCTTGTCCCTGTACCCGAGTACTCCCATACCCCAATACCTGTACCCGAGTACTGCCGTACCCCAATACCTGTACCCGAGTACTCCAGTACCCCAGTCCCCTGTTCCCGAGTATTCCCATACCACAGTCCCCTGTACCCAAGTACAACCGCACCCCAGTCCCCTGTTCCAGAATACTCCTGTACCCCAGTCCCCTGTTCCCGAATACTCCCGTACCACAGTCCACTGTGCCTGAGTACTCCCGTACCCCAGTCCTCTGTACCCGAATACTCCCATACCCCAGTCCCCTGTTCCTGATACTCCTGTACCCCAGACCAATGGACCCGAGTACTCCCGTACCCCAGTCCTCTGTACCCGAATACTCCCGTACCCCAGTCCTCTGTACCCGAATACTCCCGTATTCCAGACCCCAGTACCCGAATACACCCGTACCCCAGTCCCCTGTACCCGAGTACTCCCTTACCCCAGTACCCTGCACCCGAGTACTCCCGTACCCCAGTACCCTGTACCCGAGTACTCCCATACCCCAGTCCCTGTACCTGAGTACTGCCGTACCCCAGACGTCTGTACCCGAGTACTTCCGTACCCCAGTCCCCTGTGCCCGAGTACTCCTGTACCCCAGTCCCCTTTTCCAGAGTAGAAGCATACCCCAGTCCCCTGTACCCGAGAACTACCATACCCCAGTCCCCTGTTCCCAAGTACTCCCGTACCCCAGTCCCCTGTACCCGAGTACTCCCATACCCCAGTGCCCTGTACACGAGTACTCCAGTAACCCTGTCCACTGTTCCCCAGTACTCCTGTACCCCAGTCCCCTGTTCCCGAGTACTCCCATACCCCAGTCCCCTGTTCCTGAATACTCCCGTACCCCATTCCCCTGTACTCGAGTACTCCCGTACCCCAGTCCCTTGTACCCGAGAACTCCCATGCCCCAGTCCCTATACACGAGTACTCCCATACCCCAGTCCCCTGTTCCCGAGTACTCAAGTAACCCAGTCCCCTGTACCCGAGTACTCTCATGCCCCAGTCCCTATACACGAGTACTCCCGTACCCCAGTCCCCTGTTCCCGAGTACTCCAGTAAACCAGTCCCCTGTACCCGAATAGTCCCGTGCCACAGTCCCTGTGCCTGAGTACTCCCGTAACCCAGTACCCTGTTCCTGAGTACTCCCGTACCCCAGTCCCCTGTTCCTGAGTACACCCATACCCCAGTCCCCTGTTCCTGAATACTCCCGTACCCCAGTCCCCTGTACCCGAGTACTCTCATGCCCCAGTCCCTATACACGAGTACTCCCGTTCCCCAGTCCCCTGTTCCCGATTACTCACATACCCCAGTCCTCTGTTCCCGAGTACTCCCGTACCCCAGTCCCTGTACCTGAGTACTCCCGTACCCCAGTGCCTGTACCTGAGTACTCCCGTATCCCAGTCCCCTGTTCCCTAGTACTCCCGTACCCCAGTGCCTGTACCTGAGTACTCCCATATCCCAGTTCCCTGTTCCCGAGTACTCCTGTACCCGAGTACAACCATAACTCAGTCCCCTGTTCCCGAGTACCCCCGTACCCCAGTCCGTGATCCCGAGTACTCCCATACCACAGTCCCCTGTTCCCTAGTAGTCCCGTACCCCAGTCCGTGATTCCGAGTACTCCCATACCCCAGTCCCCTGTTCCCGAGTACTACCGTTCCCCAGTCCCCTGTTCCCGATTACTCACATACCCAAGTCCTCTGTTCCCGAGTACTCCCGTACCCCAGTCCCTGTACCTGAGTACTCCCGTGCCCCAGTCCCTGTACCTGAGTACTCCCGTACCCCAGTCCCCTATACCCGAGTACTCCCGTACCCCAGTACCCTGTACCCGAGTACTCCTATACCCCAGTCCCCTGTTCCTGAATACTCCTGTACCCCAGTCCCTGTACCCGTACTCCCATACCCCAGTCCCCTGTACCCAAGTTCAACCGTACCCTTGTCCCTGTACCCGAGTACTCCCATACCCCAATACCTGTACCCGAGTACTGCCATACCCCAATACCTGTACCCGAGTACTCCAGTACCCCAGTCCCCTGTTCCCGAGTATTCCCATACCACAGTCCCCTGTACCCAAGTACAACCGCACCCCAGTCCCCTGTTCCAGAATACTCCTGTACCCCAGTCCCCTGTTCCCGAATACTCCCGTACCACAGTCCACTGTGCCTGAGTACTCCCGTACCCCAGTCCTCTGTACCCGAATACTCCCATACCCCAGTCCCCTGTTCCTGATACTCCTGTACCCCAGACCAATGGACCCGAGTACTCCCGTACCCCAGTCCTCTGTACCCGAATACTCCCGTACCCCAGTCCTCTGTACCCGAATACTCCCGTATTCCAGACCCCAGTACCCGAATACACCCATACCCCAGTCCCCTGTACCCGAGTACTCCCGTACCCCAGTACCCTCTACCCGAGTACTCCCTTACCCCAGTACCCTGCACCCGAGTACTCCCGTACCGCAGTCCCCTCTACCCGAGTACTCCCGTACCCCAGTACCCTGTACCCGAGTACTCCCATACCCCAGTCCCTGTACCTGAGTACTGCCGTACCCCAGACGTCTGTACCCGAGTACTTCCGTACCCCAGTCCCCTGTGCCCGAGTACTCCTGTACCCCAGTCCCCTTTTCCAGAGTAGAAGCATACCCCAGTTCCCTGTACCCGAGAACTACCATACCCCAGTCCCCTGTTCCCAAGTACTCACGTACCCCAGTCCCCTGTACCCGAGTACTCCCATACCCCAGTGCCCTGTACACGAGTACTCCAGTAACCCTGTCCACTGTTCCCCAGTACTCCTGTACCCCAGTCCCCTGTTCCCGAGTACTCCCATACCCCAGTCCCCTGTTCCTGAATACTCCCGTACCCCATTCCCCTGTACTCGAGTACTCCCGTACCCCAGTCCCTTGTACCCGAGAACTCCCATGCCCCAGTCCCTATACACGAGTACTCCCATACCCCAGTCCCCTGTTCCCGAGTACTCAAGTAACCCAGTCCCCTGTACCCGAGTACTCTCATGCCCCAGTCCCTATACACGAGTACTCCCGTACCCCAGTCCCCTGTTCCCGAGTACTCCAGTAAACCAGTCCCCTGTACCCGAATAGTCCCGTGCCACAGTCCCTGTGCCTGAGTACTCCCGTAACCCAGTACCCTGTTCCTGAGTACTCCCGTACCCCAGTCCCCTGTTCCTGAGTACACCCATACCCCAGTCCCCTGTTCCTGAATACTCCCGTACCCCAGTCCCCTGTACCCGAGTACTCTCATGCCCCAGTCCCTATACACGAGTACTCCCGTACCCCAGTCCCCTGTTCCCGAGTACTCCAGTAAACCAGTCAGTCCCCTGTTCCCGAGTACTCCCGCACACCATTCCCCTGTTCCCGAGTCCTCCCATATCCCAGTCCCCTGTTCCCGAGTACTCCCGTACCCCAGTCCCCTGTACACGAGAACTACCATACCCCAGTCCCCTGTTCCCGAATTCTCCCGTACCCCAATTCCCTGTTCCCGAGTACTCCCATACCCAGTCCCCTGTACCCGAATAAAACCATACACCAGTCCCCTGTTCCCTAGTAGTCCCGTACCCCAGTCCGTGATTCCGAGTACTCCCATACCCCAGTCCCGTTCCCGAGTACTCCCGTTCCCCAGTCCCCTGTTCCCAATTACTCCCATACCCCAGTCCCTTGTTCTCGAGTACTCCCGTACCCCAGTCCCTGTACCTGAGTACTCCCGTACCCCAGTGCCTGTACCTGAGTACTCCCGTATCCCAGTCCCCTGTTCCCTAGTACTCCCGTACCCCAGTCCCCTATACCCGAGTACTCTCGTACCCCAGTACCCTGTACCCGAGTACTCCTATACCCCAGTCCCCTGTTCCTGAATACTCCTGTACCCCAGTCCCTGTACCCGAGTACTCCCATACCCCAGTCCCCTGTACCCAAGTTCAACCGTACCCTTGTCCCTGTACCCGAGTACTCCCATACCCCAGTACCCTGTACCCGAGTAATCCCATACCCCAGTCCCCTGTTCCTGTGTACACCCATACCCCAGTCCCCTGTTCCTGAATACTCCCGTACCCCAGTCCGCTGTACCCGAGAACTACCGTTCCCCAGTCCCCTGTTCCCGATTACTCACATACCCCAGTCCTCTGTTCCCGAGTACTCCCGTACCCCAGTCCCTGTACCTGAGTACTCCCGTACCCCAGTGCCTGTACCTGAGTACTCCCGTATCCCAGTCCCCTGTTCCCTAGTACTCCCGTACCCCAGTCCCCTATACCCGAGTACTCTCGTACCCCAGTACCCTGTACCCGAGTACTCCTATACCCCAGTCCCCTGTTCCTGAATACTCCTGTACCCCAGTCCCTGTACCCGAGTACTCCCATACCCCAGTCCCCTGTACCCAAGTTCAACCGTACCCTTGTCCCTGTACCCGAGTACTCCCATACCCCAGTACCCTGTACCCGAGTAATCCCATACCCCAGTCCCCTGTTCCTGTGTACACCCATACCCCAGTCCCCTGTTCCTGAATACTCCCGTACCCCAGTCCGCTGTACCCGAGAACTACCGTTCCCCAGTCCCCTGTTCCCGATTACTCACATACCCAAGTCCTCTGTTCCCGAGTACTCCCGTACCCCAGTCCCTGTACCTGAGTACTCCCGTGCCCCAGTCCCTGTACCTGAGTACTCCCGTACCCCAGTCCCCTATACCCGAGTACTCCCGTACCCCAGTACCCTGTACCCGAGTACTCCTATACCCCAGTCCCCTGTTCCTGAATACTCCTGTACCCCAGTCCCTGTACCCGTACTCCCATACCCCAGTCCCCTGTACCCAAGTTCAACCGTACCCTTGTCCCTGTACCCGAGTACTCCCATACCCCAATACCTGTACCCGAGTACTGCCATACCCCAATACCTGTACCCGAGTACTCCAGTACCCCAGTCCCCTGTTCCCGAGTATTCCCATACCACAGTCCCCTGTACCCAAGTACAACCGCACCCCAGTCCCCTGTTCCAGAATACTCCTGTACCCCAGTCCCCTGTTCCCGAATACTCCCGTACCACAGTCCACTGTGCCTGAGTACTCCCGTACCCCAGTCCTCTGTACCCGAATACTCCCATACCCCAGTCCCCTGTTCCTGATACTCCTGTACCCCAGACCAATGGACCCGAGTACTCCCGTACCCCAGTCCTCTGTACCCGAATACTCCCGTACCCCAGTCCTCTGTACCCGAATACTCCCGTATTCCAGACCCCAGTACCCGAATACACCCATACCCCAGTCCCCTGTACCCGAGTACTCCCGTACCCCAGTACCCTCTACCCGAGTACTCCCTTACCCCAGTACCCTGCACCCGAGTACTCCCGTACCGCAGTCCCCTCTACCCGAGTACTCCCGTACCCCAGTACCCTGTACCCGAGTACTCCCATACCCCAGTCCCTGTACCTGAGTACTGCCGTACCCCAGACGTCTGTACCCGAGTACTTCCGTACCCCAGTCCCCTGTGCCCGAGTACTCCTGTACCCCAGTCCCCTTTTCCAGAGTAGAAGCATACCCCAGTCCCCTGTACCCGAGAACTACCATACCCCAGTCCCCTGTTCCCAAGTACTCACGTACCCCAGTCCCCTGTACCCGAGTACTCCCATACCCCAGTGCCCTGTACACGAGTACTCCAGTAACCCTGTCCACTGTTCCCCAGTACTCCTGTACCCCAGTCCCCTGTTCCCGAGTACTCCCATACCCCAGTCCCCTGTTCCTGAATACTCCCGTACCCCATTCCCCTGTACTCGAGTACTCCCGTACCCCAGTCCCTTGTACCCGAGAACTCCCATGCCCCAGTCCCTATACACGAGTACTCCCATACCCCAGTCCCCTGTTCCCGAGTACTCAAGTAACCCAGTCCCCTGTACCCGAGTACTCTCATGCCCCAGTCCCTATACACGAGTACTCCCGTACCCCAGTCCCCTGTTCCCGAGTACTCCAGTAAACCAGTCCCCTGTACCCGAATAGTCCCGTGCCACAGTCCCTGTGCCTGAGTACTCCCGTAACCCAGTACCCTGTTCCTGAGTACTCCCGTACCCCAGTCCCCTGTTCCTGAGTACACCCATACCCCAGTCCCCTGTTCCTGAATACTCCCGTACCCCAGTCCCCTGTACCCGAGTACTCTCATGCCCCAGTCCCTATACACGAGTACTCCCGTACCCCAGTCCCCTGTTCCCGAGTACTCCAGTAAACCAGTCAGTCCCCTGTTCCCGAGTACTCCCGCACACCATTCCCCTGTTCCCGAGTCCTCCCATATCCCAGTCCCCTGTTCCCGAGTACTCCCGTACCCCAGTCCCCTGTACACGAGAACTACCATACCCCAGTCCCCTGTTCCCGAATTCTCCCGTACCCCAATTCCCTGTTCCCGAGTACTCCCATACCCAGTCCCCTGTACCCGAATAAAACCATACACCAGTCCCCTGTTCCCTAGTAGTCCCGTACCCCAGTCCGTGATTCCGAGTACTCCCATACCCCAGTCCCGTTCCCGAGTACTCCCGTTCCCCAGTCCCCTGTTCCCGATTACTCCCATACCCCAGTCCCTTGTTCTCGAGTACTCCCGTACCCCAGTCCCTGTACCTGAGTACTCCCGTACCCCAGTGCCTGTACCTGAGTACTCCCGTATCCCAGTCCCCTGTTCCCTAGTACTCCCGTACCCCAGTCCCCTATACCCGAGTACTCTCGTACCCCAGTACCCTGTACCCGAGTACTCCTATACCCCAGTCCCCTGTTCCTGAATACTCCTGTACCCCAGTCCCTGTACCCGAGTACTCCCATACCCCAGTCCCCTGTACCCAAGTTCAACCGTACCCTTGTCCCTGTACCCGAGTACTCCCATACCCCAGTACCCTGTACCCGAGTAATCCCATACCCCAGTCCCCTGTTCCTGTGTACACCCATACCCCAGTCCCCTGTTCCTGAATACTCCCGTACCCCAGTCCGCTGTACCCGAGAACTACCGTTCCCCAGTCCCCTGTTCCCGATTACTCACATACCCCAGTCCTCTGTTCCCGAGTACTCCCGTACCCCAGTCCCTGTACCTGAGTACTCCCGTACCCCAGTGCCTGTACCTGAGTACTCCCGTATCCCAGTCCCCTGTTCCCTAGTACTCCCGTACCCCAGTCCCCTATACCCGAGTACTCTCGTACCCCAGTACCCTGTACCCGAGTACTCCTATACCCCAGTCCCCTGTTCCTGAATACTCCTGTACCCCAGTCCCTGTACCCGAGTACTCCCATACCCCAGTCCCCTGTACCCAAGTTCAACCGTACCCTTGTCCCTGTACCCGAGTACTCCCATACCCCAGTACCCTGTACCCGAGTAATCCCATACCCCAGTCCCCTGTTCCTGTGTACACCCATACCCCAGTCCCCTGTTCCTGAATACTCCCGTACCCCAGTCCGCTGTACCCGAGAACTACCGTTCCCCAGTCCCCTGTTCCCGATTACTCACATACCCAAGTCCTCTGTTCCCGAGTACTCCCGTACCCCAGTCCCTGTACCTGAGTACTCCCGTACCCCAGTGCCTGTACCTGAGTACTCCCGTATCCCAGTCCCCTGTTCCCTAGTACTCCCGTACCCCAGTCCACTGTACCGGAGTACTCCCATATGCCAGTCCCCTGTCCCCGAGTACTCCCATATCCCAGTTCCCTGTTCCCGAGTACTCCTGTACCTGAGTACAACCATAACTCAGTCCCCTGTTCCCGAGTACCCCCGTACCCCAGTCCGTGATCCCGAGTACTCCCATACCACAGTCCCCTGTTCCCTAGTAGTCCCGTACCCCAGTCCGTGATTCCGAGTACTCCCATACCCCAGTCCCCTGTTCCCGAGTACTCCCGTTCCCCAGTCCCCTGTTCCCGATTACTCCCATACCCCAGTCCCTTGTTCTCGTGTACTCCCGTGCCCCAGTCCCTGTACCTGAGTACTCCCGTACCCCAGTCCCCTATACCCGAGTACTCCCGTACCCCAGTACCCTGTACCCGAGTACTCCTATACCCCAGTCCCCTGTTCCTGAATACTCCTGTACCCCAGTCCCTGTACCCGTACTCCCATACCCCAGTCCCCTGTACCCAAGTTCAACCGTACCCTTGTCCCTGTACCCGAGTACTCCCATACCCCAATACCTGTACCCGAGTACTGCCATACCCCAATACCTGTACCCGAGTACTCCAGTACCCCAGTCCCCTGTTCCCGAGTATTCCCATACCACAGTCCCCTGTACCCAAGTACAACCGCACCCCAGTCCCCTGTTCCAGAATACTCCTGTACCCCAGTCCCCTGTTCCCGAATACTCCCGTACCACAGTCCACTGTGCCTGAGTACTCCCGTACCCCAGTCCTCTGTACCCGAATACTCCCATACCCCAGTCCCCTGTTCCTGATACTCCTGTACCCCAGACCAATGGACCCGAGTACTCCCGTACCCCAGTCCTCTGTACCCGAATACTCCCGTACCCCAGTCCTCTGTACCCGAATACTCCCGTATTCCAGACCCCAGTACCCGAATACACCCATACCCCAGTCCCCTGTACCCGAGTACTCCCGTACCCCAGTACCCTCTACCCGAGTACTCCCTTACCCCAGTACCCTGCACCCGAGTACTCCCGTACCGCAGTCCCCTCTACCCGAGTACTCCCGTACCCCAGTACCCTGTACCCGAGTACTCCCATACCCCAGTCCCTGTACCTGAGTACTGCCGTACCCCAGACGTCTGTACCCGAGTACTTCCGTACCCCAGTCCCCTGTGCCCGAGTACTCCTGTACCCCAGTCCCCTTTTCCAGAGTAGAAGCATACCCCAGTCCCCTGTACCCGAGAACTACCATACCCCAGTCCCCTGTTCCCAAGTACTCACGTACCCCAGTCCCCTGTACCCGAGTACTCCCATACCCCAGTGCCCTGTACACGAGTACTCCAGTAACCCTGTCCACTGTTCCCCAGTACTCCTGTACCCCAGTCCCCTGTTCCCGAGTACTCCCATACCCCAGTCCCCTGTTCCTGAATACTCCCGTACCCCATTCCCCTGTACTCGAGTACTCCCGTACCCCAGTCCCTTGTACCCGAGAACTCCCATGCCCCAGTCCCTATACACGAGTACTCCCATACCCCAGTCCCCTGTTCCCGAGTACTCAAGTAACCCAGTCCCCTGTACCCGAGTACTCTCATGCCCCAGTCCCTATACACGAGTACTCCCGTACCCCAGTCCCCTGTTCCCGAGTACTCCAGTAAACCAGTCCCCTGTACCCGAATAGTCCCGTGCCACAGTCCCTGTGCCTGAGTACTCCCGTAACCCAGTACCCTGTTCCTGAGTACTCCCGTACCCCAGTCCCCTGTTCCTGAGTACACCCATACCCCAGTCCCCTGTTCCTGAATACTCCCGTACCCCAGTCCCCTGTACCCGAGTACTCTCATGCCCCAGTCCCTATACACGAGTACTCCCGTACCCCAGTCCCCTGTTCCCGAGTACTCCAGTAAACCAGTCAGTCCCCTGTTCCCGAGTACTCCCGCACACCATTCCCCTGTTCCCGAGTCCTCCCATATCCCAGTCCCCTGTTCCCGAGTACTCCCGTACCCCAGTCCCCTGTACACGAGAACTACCATACCCCAGTCCCCTGTTCCCGAATTCTCCCGTACCCCAATTCCCTGTTCCCGAGTACTCCCATACCCAGTCCCCTGTACCCGAATAAAACCATACACCAGTCCCCTGTTCCCTAGTAGTCCCGTACCCCAGTCCGTGATTCCGAGTACTCCCATACCCCAGTCCCGTTCCCGAGTACTCCCGTTCCCCAGTCCCCTGTTCCCGATTACTCCCATACCCCAGTCCCTTGTTCTCGAGTACTCCCGTACCCCAGTCCCTGTACCTGAGTACTCCCGTACCCCAGTGCCTGTACCTGAGTACTCCCGTATCCCAGTCCCCTGTTCCCTAGTACTCCCGTACCCCAGTCCCCTATACCCGAGTACTCTCGTACCCCAGTACCCTGTACCCGAGTACTCCTATACCCCAGTCCCCTGTTCCTGAATACTCCTGTACCCCAGTCCCTGTACCCGAGTACTCCCATACCCCAGTCCCCTGTACCCAAGTTCAACCGTACCCTTGTCCCTGTACCCGAGTACTCCCATACCCCAGTACCCTGTACCCGAGTAATCCCATACCCCAGTCCCCTGTTCCTGTGTACACCCATACCCCAGTCCCCTGTTCCTGAATACTCCCGTACCCCAGTCCGCTGTACCCGAGAACTACCGTTCCCCAGTCCCCTGTTCCCGATTACTCACATACCCCAGTCCTCTGTTCCCGAGTACTCCCGTACCCCAGTCCCTGTACCTGAGTACTCCCGTACCCCAGTGCCTGTACCTGAGTACTCCCGTATCCCAGTCCCCTGTTCCCTAGTACTCCCGTACCCCAGTCCCCTATACCCGAGTACTCTAGTACCCCAGTACCCTGTACCCGAGTACTCCTATACCCCAGTCCCCTGTTCCTGAATACTCCTGTACCCCAGTCCCTGTACCCGAGTACTCCCATACCCCAGTCCCCTGTACCCAAGTTCAACCGTACCCTTGTCCCTGTACCCGAGTACTCCCATACCCCAGTACCCTGTACCCGAGTAATCCCATACCCCAGTCCCCTGTTCCTGTGTACACCCATACCCCAGTCCCCTGTTCCTGAATACTCCCTTACCCCAGTCCGCTGTACCCGAGAACTACCGTTCCCCAGTCCCCTGTTCCCGATTACTCACATACCCCAGTCCTCTGTTCCCGAGTACTCCCGTACCCCAGTCCCTGTACCTGAGTACTCCCGTACTCCAGTGCCTGTACCTGAGTACTCCCGTATCCCAGTCCCCTGTACCGGAGTACTCCCATATGCCAGTCCCCTGTGCCCGAGTACTCCTGTACCCCAGTCCCCTTTTCCAGAGTAGAAGCATACCCCAGTCCCCTGTACCCGAGAACTACCATACCCCAGTCCCCTGTTCCCAAGTACTCCCGTACCCCAGTCCCCTGTACCCGAGTACTCCCATACCCCAGTGCCCTGTACACGAGTACTCCAGGAACCCTGTCCACTGTTCCCCAGTACTCCTGTACCCCAGTCCCCTGTTCCCGAGTACTCCCATACCCCAGTCCCCTGTTCCTGAATACTCCCGTACCCCATTCCCCTGTACTCGAGTACTCCCGTACCCCAGTCCCTTGTACCCGAGAACTCCCATGCCCCAGTCCCTATACACGAGTACTCCCATACCCCAGTCCCCTGTTCCCGAGTACTCAAGTAACCCAGTCCCCTGTACCCGAGTACTCTCATGCCCCAGTCCCTATACACGAGTACTCCCGTACCCCAGTCCCCTGTTCCCGAGTACTCCAGTAAACCAGTCCCCTGTACCCGAATAGTCCCGTGCCACAGTCCCTGTGCCTGAGTACTCCCGTAACCCAGTACCCTGTTCCTGAGTACTCCCGTACCCCAGTCCCCTGTTCCTGAGTACACCCATACCCCAGTCCCCTGTTCCTGAATACTCCCGTACCCCAGTCCCCTGTACCCGAGTACTCTCATGCCCCAGTCCCTATACACGAGTACTCCCGTACCCCAGTCCCCTGTTCCCGAGTACTCCAGTAAACCAGTCAGTCCCCTGTTCCCGAGTACTCCCGCACACCATTCCCCTGTTCCCGAGTTCTCCCATATCCCAGTCCCCTGTTCCCGAGTACTCCCGTACCCCAGTCCCCTGTACACGAGAACTACCATACCCCAGTCCCCTGTTCCCGAATTCTCCCGTACCCCAATTCCCTGTTCCCGAGTACTCCCATACCCAGTCCCCTGTACCCGAATAAAACCATACACCAGTCCCCTGTTCCCGAGTACTCCCGTACCCCAGTCCCCTGTACCCGAATACTCCTGTACCCCAGTCCCCTGTTCCCTAGTAGTCCCGTACCCCAGTCCGTGATTCCGAGTACTCCCATACCCCAGTCCCCTGTTCCCGAGTACTCCCGTTCCCCAGTCCCCTGTTCCCGATTACTCCCATACCCCAGTCCCTTGTTCTCGAGTACTCCCGTGCCCCAGTCCCTGTACCTGAGTACTCCCGTATCCCAGTCCACTATACCCGAGTACTCTCGTACCCCAGTACCCTGTACCCGAGTACTCCTATACCCCAGTCCCCTGTTCCTGAATACTCCTGTACCCCAGTCCCTGTACCCGAGTACTCCCATACCCCAGTCCCCTGTACCCAAGTTCAACCGTACCCTTGTCCCTGTACCCGAGTACTCCCATACCCCAATACCTGTACCCGAGTACTGCCGTACCCCAATACCTGTACCCGAGTACTCCAGTACCCCAGTCCCCTGTTCCCGAGTATTCCCATACCACAGTCCCCTGTACCCAAGTACAACCGCACCCCAGTCCCCTGTTCCCGAATACTCCTGTACCCCAGCCCCCTGTTCCCGAATACTCCCGTACCACAGTCCACTGTGCCTGAGTACTCCCGTACCCCAGTCCTCTGTACCCGAATACTCCCATACCCCAGTCCCCTGTTCCTGATACTCCTGTACCCCAGACCAATGGACCCGAGTACTCCCGTACCCCAGTCCTCTGTACCCGAATACTCCCGTACCCCAGTCCTCTGTACCCGAATACTCCCGTATTCCAGACCCCAGTACCCAAATACTCCCGTACCCCAGTCCCCTGTACCCGAGTACTCCCGTACCCCAGTACCCTCTACCCGAGTACTCCCTTACCCCAGTACCCTGCACCCGAGTACTCCCGTACCGCAGTCCCCTCTACCCGAGTACTCCCATACCCCAGTCCCTGTACCCGAGTAATCGCATACGCCAGTCCACTGTACCCGAGTACTCCCGTACCCCAGTACCCTGTACCCGAGTACTCCCATACCCCAGTCCCTGTACCTGAGTACTGCCGTACCCCAGACGTCTGTACCCGAGTACTTCCGTACCCCAGTCCCCTGTGCCCGAGTACTCCTGTACCCCAGTCCCCTTTTCCAGAGTAGAAGCATACCCCAGTCCCCTGTACCCGAGAACTACCATACCCCAGTCCCCTGTTCCCAAGTACTCCCGTACCCCAGTCCCCTGTACCCGAGTACTCCCATACCCCAGTGCCCTGTACACGAGTACTCCAGTAACCCTGTCCACTGTTCCCCAGTACTCCTGTACCCCAGTCCCCTGTTCCCGAGTACTCCCATACCCCAGTCCCCTGTTCCCGAGTACTCCCATACCCCAGTCCCCTGTACTCGAGTACTCCCGTACCCCAGTCCCTTGTACCCGAGAACTCCCATGCCCCAGTCCCTATACACGAGTACTCCCATACCCCAGTCCCCTGTTCCCGAGTACTCAAGTAACCCAGTCAGTCCCCTGTTCCTGAGGACTCCCGTACTCCAGTCCCCTGTACCCGAATAGTCCCGTGCCACAGTCCCTGTGCCTGAGTACTCCCGTAACCCAGTACCCGGTTCCTGAGTACTCCCGTACCCCAGTCCCCTGTACCCGAGTACACCCATACCCCAGTCCCCTGTTCCTGAGTACACCCATACCCCAGTCCCCTGTTCCTGAATACTCCCGTACCCCAGTCCCCTGTTCCTGAGTACACCCATACCCCAGTCCCCTGTTCCTGAATACTCCCGTACCCCAGTCCCCTGTTCCTGAGTACACCCATACCCCAGTCCCCTGTTCCTGAATACTCCCGTACCCCAGTCCCCTGTTCCCGAGTACTCCAGTAAACCAGTCAGTCCCCTGTTCCCGAGTACTCCCGTACACCATTCCCCTGTTCCCGAGTCCTCCCATATCCCAGTCCCCTGTTCCCGAGTACTCCCGTACCCCAGTCCCCTGTACACGAGAACTACCATACCCCAGTCCCCTGTTCCCGAGTTCTCCCGTACCCCAATTCCCTGTTCCCGAGTACTCCCATACCCAGTCCCCTGTACCCGAATAAAACCATACACCAGTCCCCTGTTCCCGAGTACTCCCGTACCCCAGTCCCCTGTACCCGAATACTCCTGTACCCCAGTCCCCTGTTCCCGAGTACTCCCATACCCCAGTACCCTGTACCCGAGAACTACCATACCTCAGTCCCCTGTTCCCGAGTACTCCCGTACCCCAGTACCCTGTACCCGAGTAATCCCATACCCCAGTCCCCTGTTCCTGTGTACACCCATACCCCAGTCCCCTGTTCCTGAATACTCCCGTACCCCAGTCCGCTGTACCCGAGAACTACCGTTCCCCAGTCCCCTGTTCCCTAGTACTCCCGTACCCCAGTCCACTGTACCGGAGTACTCCCATATGCCAGTCCCCTGTCCCCGAGTACTCCCATATCCCAGTTCCCTGATCCCGAGTACTCCTGTACCCGAGTACAACCATACCCCAGTCCCCTGTTCCCTAGTAGTCCCGTACCCCAGTCCGTGATTCCGAGTACTCCCATACCCCAGTCCCCTGTTCCCGAGTACTCCCGTTCCCCAGTCCCCTGTTCCCGATTACTCCCATACCCCAGTCCCTTGTTCTCGAGTACTCCCGTGCCCCAGTCCCTGTACCTGAGTACTCCCATACCCCAGTCCCCTATACCCGAGTACTCCCGTACCCCAGTACCCTGTACCCGAGTACTCCTATACCCCAGTCCCCTGTTCCTGAATACTCCTGTACCCCAGTCCCTGTACCCGAGTACTCCCATACCCCAGTCCCCTGTACCCAAGTTCAACCATACCCTTGTCCCTGTACCCGAGTACTCCCATACCCCAAAACCTGTACCCGAGTACTGCCGTACCCCAATACCTGTACCCGAGTACTCCAGTACCCCAGTCCCCTGTTCCCGAGTATTCCCATACCACAGTCCCCTGTACCCAAGTACAACCGCACCCCAGTCCCCTGAACCCGAGTACTCCCGAAACCTAGTCCCTGTACCCGAGTACTCCCATACCCCAATACCTGTACCCGAGTACTCCCGTACCCCAGTCCCCTGTTCGCGAGTACTCCCATACCCCAGTACCTTGTAACCGAGTACTCCCATAACCCAGTCCCATGTTCCCGAGTACTCCCGTACACCATTCCCCTGTTTCCGAGTCCTCCCATACCCCAGTCCCCTGTTCCTGAGTACTCCCATACCCCAGTCCCCTGTACACGAGAACTACCATACCCCAATCCCCTGTTCCCGAGTTCTCCCGTACCCCAATTCCCTGTTCCCGAGTACTCCCATACCCAGTCCCCTGTACCCGAGTACAACCATACACCAGTCCCCTGTTCCCGAGTACTCCCATACCCCAGTCCCCTGTACCCGAATACTCCTGTACCCCAGTCCCCTGTACCCGAGTACTCCACTACCCCAGTACCCTGTACCCGAGAACTACCATACCCCAGTCCCCTGTTCCCGTGTACTCCCGTTCCCCAGTCCCCTGTTCCCGATTACTCCCATACCCCAGTCCCTTGTTCTCGAGTACTCCCGTGCCCCAGTCCCTGTACCTGAGTACTCCCATACCCCAGTCCCCTATACCCGAGTACTCCCGTACCCCAGTACCCTGTACCCGAGTACTCCTATACCCCAGTCCCCTGTTCCTGAATACTCCTGTACCCCAGTCCCTGTACCCGAGTACTCCCATACCCCAGTCCCCTGTACCCAAGTTCAACCATACCCTTGTCCCTGTACCCGAGTACTCCCATACCCCAAAACCTGTACCCGAGTACTGCCGTACCCCAATACCTGTACCCGAGTACTCCAGTACCCCAGTCCCCTGTTCCCGAGTATTCCCATACCACAGTCCCCTGTACCCAAGTACAACTGCACCCCAGTCCCCTGAACCCGAGTACTCCCGAAACCTAGTCCCTGTACCCGAGTACTCACATACCCCAATACCTGTACCCGAGTACTCCCGTACCCCAGTCCCCTGTTCGCGAGTACTCCCATACCCCAGTACCTTGTAACCGAGTACTCCCATACCCCAGTCCCATGTTCCCGAGTACTCCCGT
The DNA here is from genome assembly GCF_030144855.1 of Hypanus sabinus. Lineage (NCBI taxonomy): Eukaryota > Metazoa > Chordata > Chondrichthyes > Myliobatiformes > Dasyatidae > Hypanus > Hypanus sabinus. The sequence continues at coordinate 113,050,118 of NC_082712.1, read as the reverse complement.
ACACCATTCCCCTGTTTCCGAGTCCTCCCATACCCCAGTCCCCTGTTCCTGAGTACTCCCATACCCCAGTCCCCTGTACACGAGAACTACCATACCCCAATCCCCTGTTCCCGAGTTCTCCCGTACCCCAATTCCCTGTTCCCGAGTACTCCCATACCCAGTCCCCTGTACCCGAGTACAACCATACACCAGTCCCCTGTTCCCGAGTACTCCCATACCCCAGTCCCCTGTACCCGAATACTCCTGTACCCCAGTCCCCTGTACCCGAGTACTCCACTACCCCAGTACCCTGTACCCGAGAACTACCATACCCCAGTCCCCTGTTCCCGTGTACTCCCGTACCCCAGTATCCTGTTCCTGAGTACACCCATACCCCAGTCCCCTGTTCCTGAATACTCCCGCCCCCCCCAGTCCCCTGTACCCGAGAACTACCGTACCCCAGTCCCCTGTTCTTGAGTACTCCCGTACCCCAGTCCCCTGTAAGCGAGTACTCCCATACCCCAGTCCCATGTTCCCGAGTACTCCCGTACACCATTCCCCTGTTCCCGAGTCCTCCCATACCCCAGTCCCCTTTTCCCGAGTACTCCCGTACCCCAGTCCCCTGTACACGAGAACTACCATACCCCAGTCCCCTGTTCCCGAGTTCTCCCGTACCCGAATTCCCTGTTCCCAAGTACTCCCATACCCAGTCCCCTGTACCCGAATACAACCATACACCAGTCCCCTGTTCCCGAATACTCCCGTACCCCAGTCCCCTGTACCCGAATATTCCTGTACCCCAGTCCCCTGTTCTCGAGTCCTCCCATACCCCATACCCTGTACCCGAGAACTACCATACCCCAGTCCCCTGTTCCCGCATACTCCCATACCCCAGTACCCTGTACCCGAGTAATCCCATACCCCAGTCCCCTGTTCCTGAGGGTACACCCATACCCCAGTCCCCTGTAACCGAGTACTCCCATACCCCAGTCCCTGTACCTGAGCACTCCCGTTCCCCAGTCCCCTGTTCCCGAATACTCCCGTACCCCAGTCGTCTGTACACAAATACTCCCATACCCCAGTACCCTGTACCCGAGTACTCCCATACCCCAGTCCCTGTACCTGAGTACTGCCGTACCCCAGACGTCTGTACCCGAGTACTTCCGTACCCCAGTCCCCTTTTCCAGAGTAGAAGCATACCCCAGTCCCCTGTGCCCGAGTACTCCTGTACCCCAGTCCCCTTTTCCAGAGTAGAAGCATACCCCAGTCCCCTGTACCCGAGAACTACCATACCCCAGTCCCCTGTTCCCAAGTACTCCCGTACCCCAGTCCCCTGTACCCGAGTACTCCCATACCCCAGTGCCCTGTAGACGAGTACTCCAGTAACCCTGTCCACTGTTCCCCAGTACTCCCGTACCCCAGTCCCCTGTACCCGAATACAACCATACACCAGTCCCCTGTTCCCGAATACTCCCGTACCCCAGTCCCCTGTACCCGAATATTCCTGTACCCCAGTCCCCTGTTCCCGAGTACTCCCATACCCCAGTACCCTGTACCCGAGAACTACCATACCCCAGTCCCCTATTCCCGCATACTCCCGTACCCCAGTACCCTGTACCCGAGTAATCCCATACCCCAGTCCCCTGTTCCTGAGTACACCCATACCCCAGTCCCCTGTAACCGAGTACTCCCATACCCCAGTCCCTGTACCTGAGCACTCCCGTTCCCCAGTCCCCTGTTCCCGAATACTCCCGTACCCCAGTCGTCTGTACACAAATACTCCCATACCCCAGTACCCTGTACCCGAGTACTCCCATACCCCAGTCCCTGTACCTGAGTACTGCCGTACCCCAGACGTCTGTACCCGAGTACTTCCGTACCCCAGTCCCCTTTTCCAGAGTAGAAGCATACCCCAGTCCCCTGTGCCCGAGTACTCCTGTACCCCAGTCCCCTTTTCCAGAGTAGAAGCATACCCCAGTCCCCTGTACCCGAGAACTACCATACCCCAGTCCCCTGTTCCCAAGTACTCCCGTACCCCAGTCCCCTGTACCCGAGTACTCCCATACCCCAGTGCCCTGTACACGAGTACTCCAGTAACCCTGTCCACTGTTCCCCAGTACTCCCGTACCCCAGTCCCCTGTACCCGAATACAACCATACACCAGTCCCCTGTTCCCGAGTACTCCCGTACCCCAGTCCCCTGTACCCGAATACTCCTGTACCCCAGTCCCCTGTTACCGAGTACTCCCATACCCCAGTACCCTGTACCCGAGAACTACCATACCCCAGTCCCCTGTTCCCGAGTACTCCCGTACCCCAGTACCCTGTACCCGAGTAATCCCATACCCCAGTCCCCTGTTCCTGTGTACACCCATACCCCAGTCCCCTGTTCCTGAATACTCCCGTACCCCAGTCCGCTGTACCCGAGAACTACCGTTCCCCAGTCCCCTGTTCCCGATTACTAACATACCCCAGTCCTCTGTTCCCGAGTACTCCCGTACCCCAGTCCCTGTACCTGAGTACTCCCGTACCCCAGTGCCTGTACCTGAGTACTCCCGTATCCTAGTCCCCTGTTCCCTAGTACTCCTGTACCCCAGTCCACTGTACCGGAGTACTCCCATATGCCAGTCCCCTGTCCCCGAGTACTACCATATCCCAGTTCCCTGTTCCCGAGTACTCCTGTACCCAAGTACAACCATAACTCAGTCCCCTGTTCCCGAGTACCCCCGTACCCCAGTCCGTGATCCCGAGTACTCCCATACCCCAGTCCCCTGTTCCCTAGTAGTCCCGTACCCCAGTCCGTGATTCCGAGTACTCCCATACCCCTGTCCCCTGTTCCCGAGTACTCCCGTTCCCCAGTCCCCTGTTCCCGATTACTCCCATACCCCAGTCCCCTGTACCCGTTCAACCGTACCCTTGTCCCTGTACCCGAGTACTCCCATACCCCAATACCTGTACCCGAGTACTGCCGTACCCCAATACCTGTACCCGAGTACTCCAGTACCCCAGTCCCCTGTTCCCGTATTCCCATACCACAGTCCCCTGTACCCAAGTACAACCGCACCCCAGTCCCCTGAACCCGAGTACTCCCGTAACCTAGTCCCTGTACCCGAGTACTCCCATACCCCAATACCTGTACCCGAGTACTCCCGTACCCCAGTCCCCTGTTCGCGAGTACTCCCATACCCCAGAACCCTGTAACCGAGTACTCCCATACCCCAGTCCCATGTTCCCGAGTACTCCCGTACACCATTCCCCTGTTCCCGAGTCCTCCCATACCCCAGTCCCCTGTTCCTGAGTACTCCCATACCCCAGTCCCCTGTACACGAGAACTACCATACCCCAATCCCCTGTTCCTGAGTTCTCCCGTACCCCAATTCCCTGTTCCCGAGTACTCCCATACCCAGTCCCCTGTACCCGAGTACAACCATACACCAGTCCCCTGTTCCCGAGTACTCCCATACCCCAGTCCCCTGTACCCGAATACTCCTGTACCCTAGTCCCCTGTACCCGAGTACTCCACTACCCCAGTACCCTGTACCCGAGAACTACCATACCCCAGTCCCCTGTTCCCGAGTACTCCCGTACCCCTGTACCCTGTAACCGAGTACTCCCATACCCCAGTCCCTGTACCTGAGCACTCCCGTTCCCCAGTCCCCTGTTCCCGAGAACTACCGTACCCCAGTCCCCTGTTCTTGAGTACTCCCGTACCCCAGTCCCCTGTAAGCGAGTACTCCCATACCCCAGTCCCATGTTCCCGAGTACTCCCGTACACCATTCCCCTGTTCCCGAGTCCTCCCATACCCCAGTCCCCTTTTCCCGAGTACTCCCGTACCCCAGTCCCCTGTACATGAGAACTACCATACCCCAGTCCCCTATTCCCGAGTTCTCCCGTACCCCAATTCCCTGTTCCCGAGTACTCCCATACCCAGTCCCCTGTACCCGAGTACAACCATACACCAGTCCCCTGTTCCCGAGTACTCCCATACCCCAGTCCCCTGTACCCGAATATTCCTGTACCCCAGTCCCCTGTTCCCGAGTACTCCCATACCCCAGTACCCTGTACCCGAGAACTACCATACCCGAGTCCCCTGTTCCCGCATACTCCCGTACCCCAGTACCCTGTACCCGAGTAATCCCATACCCCAGTCCCCTGTTCCTGAGTACACCCATACCCCAGTCCCCTGTAACCGAGTACTCCCATACCCCAGTCCCTGTACCTGAGCACTCCCGTTCCCCAGTCCCCTGTTCCCGATTACTCACATACCCCAGTCCCCTGTTCCCGAGTACTCCCGTACCCCAGTCCCTGTACCTGAGTACTCCCGTACCCCAGTGCCTGTAACTGAGTACTCCCGTATCCCAGTCCCCTGTTCCCTAGAACTCCCGTACCCCAGTCCACTGTACCGGAGTACTCCCATATGCCAGTCCCCTGTCCCCGAGTACTCCCATACCCCAGTCCCCTGTTCCCGAGTACTACTGTACCCGAGTACAACCATAACTCAGTCCCCTGTTCCCGAGTACTCCCATACCCCAGTCCGTGATCCCGATTACTCCCATACCACAGTCCCCTGTTCCCTAGTAGTCCCGTACCCCAGTCCACTGTACCGGAGTACTCCCATATGCCAGTCCCCTGTCCACACCTCTATACTGGTGTTCCTCCCACACCTCTACACTGATGTCTCCCATACCTCTACACTGGTGTTCCTCCCACACCTCTACACTGGTGTCTCCCACACCTCTACACTGGTGTCTCCCACACCTCTACACTGGTGTTCCTCCCACACCTCTACACTGGTGTCTCCCACACCTCTACACTGGCATTCTTCCCACACCTCTACACTTGTGTCTCCCACTCCTCTACACTGGTGTCTCCCACTCCTCTACTCTGTTGTCTCCGACACCCCTACACTGGCGTACCAGCCACACCTCTACACTGGTGTCTCCCACACCTCCACACTGGTGATCCTCCCACACCTCTACACTGGTGTCCCCCACACCTCTACACTAGTGATCCTCCCACACCTCTACACTGGTGTTCCTCCCACACCTCTACACAGGTGTCTCCCACACCTAGACACTGGTGATCCTCCCACACCTCTACACTGGTGTCTCCCACACCTCTACACTGGTGTCTCCCACACCTCTACACTGGTGATCCTCCCACAACTCTACACTGGTGATCCTCCCGCACCTCTACACTGGTGTCTCCCACACCTCTACACTGGTGTCTCCCACACTTCTACACTGGTGTTCCTCCCACACCTCTACACTGGTGATCCTCCCACAACTCTACACTGGTGTTTCCCACATCTCTACACTGGTGATCCTCCCACAACTCTACACTGGTGTTTCCCACACCTCTACACTAGTGTCTCCCACACCTCTACACTGGTGTTCCTCCCACACCTCTACACTGGTGATCCTCCCACACCTCTACACTGGTATTCCTCCCACACCTCTACACTGGTGATCCTCCCACAACTCTACACTGGTGTTCCTCCCACAACTCTACCCTGGTGTCTCCCACACCTCTACACTGGTGTTCCTCCCACACCTCTACACTGGTGTCTCCCACACCTCTACACTGGTGTTCCTCCCACACCTCTACACTGGTGATCCTCCCACACCTCTACACTGATGTCCCCCACACCTCTACACTGGTGTCCCCCACACCTCTACACTGGTGTCTCCGACATCTCTACACTGGTGATCCTCCCACACCTCTACACTGGTGATCCTCCCACACCTCTACACTGGTGTTCCTCCCACACCTCTACACTGGTGATCCTCCCACACCTCTACACTGGTGTTCCTCCCACACCTCTACACTGGTGTTCCTCCCACACCTCTGCACTGGTGTCTCCCACACCTCTACACTGGGGATCCCCCCACACCTCTACACTGGTGTCTCCCACACCTCTACACTGGTGATCCTCCCACACCTCCACACTGGTGTTCCTCCCACACCTCTACACTGGTGTTCCTCCCACACCTCTGCACTGGTGTCTCCCACACCTCTACACTGGTGATCCCCCCACACCTCTACACTGGTGATCCTCCCACACCTCTACACTGGTGATCCTCCCACACCTCTACACTGGTGTCTCCCACACCTCTACACTGGTGATCCTCCCACACCTCTACACTGGTGTCTCCCACACCTCTACACTGGTGTTCCTCCCACACCTCTACACTGGTGTCTTTCACACCTCTACACTAGTGTCTCCCACACCTCTACACTGGTGATTCTCCCACACCTCTGCACTGGTATCTCCCACACCTCTACACTGGTGATCCTCCCACACCTCTACACTGGTGTCTCCCACACCTCTACACTGGTGATCCTCCCACACCTCTACACTGGTGATCCTCCCACACCTCTACACTGGTGTCTCCCACACCTCTACACTGGTGATCCTCCCACACCTCTACACTGGTGATCCTCCCACACCTCTACACTGGTGTCTCCCACACCTCTACACTGGTGATCCTCCCACACCTCTACACTGGTGATCCTCCCACACCTCTACACTGGTGATCCTCCCACACCTCTACACTGGTGATCCTCCCACACCTCTACACTGGTGATCCTCCCACACCTCTACACTGGTGATCCTCCCACACCTCTACACTGGTGATCCTCCCACACCTCTACACTGGTGTCTCCCACCCCTCTACACCGGTGTCTCCCACACCTCTACACTGGTGTCTCCCACACCTCTACACTGGTGTCTCCCACACCTCTACACTGGTGTCTCCCACACCTCTACACTGGTGTCTCCCACACCTCTACACTGGTGTCTCCCACACCTCTACACTGGTGTCTCCCACACCTCGACGCTGGTGTCTCACACACCTCTACACTGGTGTTCCTCCCACACCTCTACACTGGTGTCTCCCACACCTCTACACTGGTGTCTCCCACACCTCTACACTGGTATCTCCCACACCTCTACACTGGTGTCTCCCACACCTCTACACCTCTACACTGGTGTCTCCCACACCTCTACACTGGTGATCCTCCCACACCTCTACACTGGTGTTCCTCCCACACCTCTACACTGGTGATCCTCCCACACCTCTACACTGGTGATCCTCCCACAACTCTACACTGGTGTTCCTCCCACAACTCTACCCTGGTGTCTCCCACACCTCTACACTGGTGTTCCTCCCACACCTCTACACTGGTGTCTCCCACACCTCTACACTGGTGTTCCTCCCACACCTCTACACTGGTGATCCTCCCACACCTCTACACTGATGTCCCCCACACCTCTACACTGGTGTCCCCCACACCTCTACACTGGTGTCTCCGACATCTCTACACTGGTGATCCTCCCACACCTCTACACTGGTGATCCTCCCACACCTCTACACTGGTGTTCCTCCCACACCTCTACACTGGTGATCCTCCCACACCTCTACACTGGTGTTCCTCCCACACCTCTACACTGGTGTTCCTCCCACACCTCTGCACTGGTGTCTCCCACACCTCTACACTGGGGATCCCCCCACACCTCTACACTGGTGTCTCCCACACCTCTACACTGGTGATCCTCCCACACCTCCACACTGGTGTTCCTCCCACACCTCTACACTGGTGTTCCTCCCACACCTCTGCACTGGTGTCTCCCACACCTCTACACTGGTGATCCCCCCACACCTCTACACTGGTGATCCTCCCACACCTCTACACTGGTGATCCTCCCACACCTCTACACTGGTGTCTCCCACACCTCTACACTGGTGATCCTCCCACACCTCTACACTGGTGTCTCCCACACCTCTACACTGGTGTTCCTCCCACACCTCTACACTGGTGTCTTTCACACCTCTACACTAGTGTCTCCCACACCTCTACACTGGTGATTCTCCCACACCTCTGCACTGGTATCTCCCACACCTCTACACTGGTGATCCTCCCACACCTCTACACTGGTGTCTCCCACACCTCTACACTGGTGATCCTCCCACACCTCTACACTGGTGATCCTCCCACACCTCTACACTGGTGTCTCCCACACCTCTACACTGGTGATCCTCCCACACCTCTACACTGGTGATCCTGCCACACCTCTACACTGGTGTCTCCCACACCTCTACACTGGTGATCCTCCCACACCTCTACACTGGTGATCCTCCCACACCTCTACACTGGTGATCCTCCCACACCTCTACACTGGTGATCCTCCCACACCTCTACACTGGTGATCCTCCCACACCTCTACACTGGTGATCCTCCCACACCTCTACACTGGTGTCTCCCACCCCTCTACACCGGTGTCTCCCACACCTCTACACTGGTGTCTCCCACACCTCTACACTGGTGTCTCCCACACCTCTACACTGGTGTCTCCCACACCTCTACACTGGTGTCTCCCACACCTCTACACTGGTGTCTCCCACACCTCTACACTGGTGTCTCCCACACCTCGACGCTGGTGTCTCACACACCTCTACACTGGTGTTCCTCCCACACCTCTACACTGGTGTCTCCCACACCTCTACACTGGTGTCTCCCACACCTCTACACTGGTATCTCCCACACCTCTACACTGGTGTCTCCCACACCTCTACACCTCTACACTGGTGTCTCCCACACCTCTACACTGGTGATCCTCCCACACCTCTACACTGGTGTTCCTCCCACACCTCTACACTGGTGATCCTCCCACACCTCTACACTGGTGTCTCCCACACCTCTACACTGGTGTCTCCCACACCTCTACACTGGTGATCCCCCCACACCTCTACACTGGTGTCTCCCACACATCTACACTGGTGTCTCCCACACCTCTACACTGGTGATCCCCCCACACCTCTACACTGGTGTCTCCCACACCTCTGCACTGGTGTCTCCCACACCTCTACACTGGTGATCCTCCCACACCTCTACACTGGTGTTCATCCCACAACTCTACACTGGTGTTCCTCCCACACCTCTACACTGGTGATCCTCCCACACCTCTACACTGGTGTCTCCCACACCTCTACACTGGTGTCCCCCACACCTCTACACTGGTGTCTCCCACACCTCTACACTGGTGTCTCCCACACCTCTACACTGGTGATCCTCCCACACCTCTACACTGGTGTCTCCCACTCCTCTACACTGGTGTCTCCCACACCTCCACGCTGGTGTCTCACACACCTCTACACGGGTGTCTCCCACACCTCTACACTGGTATCTCCCACACCTCTACACTGGTGTTCCTCCCGCACCTCTACACTGGTGTCTCCCACACCTCTACACTGGTGTCTCCCACACCGCTACACCTCTACACTGGTGTCTCCCACACCTCTACACTGGTGTTCCTCCCACACCTCTACACTGGTGATCCTCCCACACCTCTACACTGGTGATCCTCCCACACCTCTACACTGGTGTCTCCCACACCTCTACACTGGTGATCCTCCCACACCTCTACACTGGTGTCTCCCACACTTCTATACTGGTGTCTCCCACACCTCCACACTGGTGTCTCCCACACCTCCACACTGGTGTCTCCCACACCTCTACACTGGTGTCTCCCACACCTCTACACTGGTGTCTCCCACACCTCTACACTGGTGTTTCCCACACCTCTACACTGGTGATCCCCACACACCTCTACACTGGTGTCTCCCACACCTCTACACTGGTGTCTCCCACACCTCTACACTGGTGATCCCCCGACACCTCTACACTGGTGTCTCCCACACCTCTACACTGGTGTCTCCTACACCTCTATACTGTTGATCCCCCCACACCTCTACACTGGTGTCCCCCACACCACTACACTGGTGATCCTCCCACACCTCTACACTGGTGTCTCCCACACCTCTGCACTGGTGTCCCGCACACCTCTACACTGGTGCCCTCCACACCTCTACACTGGTGTCCCCCACACTTCTACACTGGTGTCCCCCACACCTCTACACTTGTGTCTCCCACTCCTCTACACTGGTGTCTCCCACTCCTCTACTCTGTTGTCTCCGACACCCCTACACTGGCGTACCAGCCACACCTCTACACTGGTGTCTCCCACACCTCCACACTGGTGATCCTCCCACACCTCTACACTGGTGTCCCCCACACCTCTACACTAGTGATCCTCCCACACCTCTACACTGGTGTTCCTCCCACACCTCTACACTGGTGTCTCCCACACCTAGACACTGGTGATCCTCCCACACCTCTACACTGGTGTCTCCCACACCTCTACACTGGTGTCTCCCACACCTCTACACTGGTGATCCTCCCACAACTCTACACTGGTGATCCTCCCGCACCTCTACACTGGTGTCTCCCACACCTCTACACTGGTGTCTCCCACACTTCTACACTGGTGTTCCTCCCACACCTCTACACTGGTGATCCTCCCACAACTCTACACTGGTGTTTCCCACATCTCTACACTGGTGATCCTCCCACAACTCTACACTGGTGTTTCCCACACCTCTACACTAGTGTCTCCCACACCTCTACACTGGTGTTCCTCCCACACCTCTACACTGGTGATCCTCCCACACCTCTACACTGGTATTCCTCCCACACCTCTACACTGGTGATCCTCCCACAACTCTACACTGGTGTTCCTCCCACAACTCTACCCTGGTGTCTCCCACACCTCTACACTGGTGTTCCTCCCACACCTCTACACTGGTGTCTCCCACACCTCTACACTGGTGTTCCTCCCACACCTCTACACTGGTGATCCTCCCACACCTCTACACTGATGTCCCCCACACCTCTACACTGGTGTCCCCCACACCTCTACACTGGTGTCTCCGACATCTCTACACTGGTGATCCTCCCACACCTCTACACTGGTGATCCTCCCACACCTCTACACTGGTGTTCCTCCCACACCTCTACACTGGTGATCCTCCCACACCTCTACACTGGTGTTCCTCCCACACCTCTACACTGGTGTTCCTCCCACACCTCTGCACTGGTGTCTCCCACACCTCTACACTGGGGATCCCCCCACACCTCTACACTGGTGTCTCCCACACCTCTACACTGGTGATCCTCCCACACCTCCACACTGGTGTTCCTCCCACACCTCTACACTGGTGTTCCTCCCACACCTCTGCACTGGTGTCTCCCACACCTCTACACTGGTGATCCCCCCACACCTCTACACTGGTGATCCTCCCACACCTCTACACTGGTGATCCTCCCACACCTCTACACTGGTGTCTCCCACACCTCTACACTGGTGATCCTCCCACACCTCTACACTGGTGTCTCCCACACCTCTACACTGGTGATCCTCCCACACCTCCACACTGGTGATCCTCCCACACCTCTACACTGGTGTCCCCCACACCTCTACACTAGTGATCCTCCCACACCTCTACACTGGTGTTCCTCCCACACCTCTACACTGGTGTCTCCCACACCTAGACACTGGTGATCCTCCCACACCTCTACACTGGTGTCTCCCACACCTCTACACTGGTGTCTCCCACACCTCTACACTGGTGATCCTCCCACAACTCTACACTGGTGATCCTCCTGCACCTCTACACTGGTGTCTCCCACACCTCTACACTGGTGTCTCCCACACTTCTACACTGGTGTTCCTCCCACACCTCTACACTGGTGATCCTCCCACAACTCTACACTGGTGTTTCCCACATCTCTACACTGGTGATCCTCCCACAACTCTACACTGGTGTTTCCCACACCTCTACACTAGTGTCTCCCACACCTCTACACTGGTGTTCCTCCCACACCTCTACACTGGTGATCCTCCCACACCTCTACACTGGTATTCCTCCCACACCTCTACACTGGTGATCCTCCCACAACTCTACACTGGTGTTCCTCCCACAACTCTACCCTGGTGTCTCCCACACCTCTACACTGGTGTTCCTCCCACACCTCTACACTGGTGTCTCCCACACCTCTACACTGGTGTTCCTCCCACACCTCTACACTGGTGATCCTCCCACACCTCTACACTGATGTCCCCCACACCTCTACACTGGTGTCCCCCACACCTCTACACTGGTGTCTCCGACATCTCTACACTGGTGATCCTCCCACACCTCTACACTGGTGATCCTCCCACACCTGTACACTGGTGTTCCTCCCACACCTCTACACTGGTGATCCTCCCACACCTCTACACTGGTGTTCCTCCCACACCTCTACACTGGTGTTCCTCCCACACCTCTGCACTGGTGTCTCCCACACCTCTACACTGGGGATCCCCCCACACCTCTACACTGGTGTCTCCCACACCTCTACACTGGTGATCCTCCCACACCTCCACACTGGTGTTCCTCCCACACCTCTACACTGGTGTTCCTCCCACACCTCTGCACTGGTGTCTCCCACACCTCTACACTGGTGATCCCCCCACACCTCTACACTGGTGATCCTCCCACACCTCTACACTGGTGATCCTCCCACACCTCTACACTGGTGTCTCCCACACCTCTACACTGGTGATCCTCCCACACCTCTACACTGGTGTCTCCCACACCTCTACACTGGTGATCCTCCCACACCTCTACACTGGTGATCCTCCCACACCTCTACACTGGTGTCTCCCACACCTCTACACTGGTGATCCTCCCACACCTCTACACTGGTGATCCTCCCACACCTCTACACTGGTGTCTCCCACACCTCTACACTGGTGATCCTCCCACACCTCTACACTGGTGATCCTCCCACACCTCTACACTGGTGATCCTCCCACACCTCTACACTGGTGATCCTCCCACACCTCTACACTGGTGATCCTCCCACACCTCTACACTGGTGATCCTCCCACACCTCTACACTGGTGATCCTCCCACACCTCTACACTGGTGTCTCCCACCCCTCTACACCGGTGTCTCCCACACCTCTACACTGGTGTCTCCCACACCTCTACACTGGTGTCTCCCACACCTCTACACTGGTGTCTCCCACACCTCTACACTGGTGTCTCCCACACCTCTACACTAGTGTCTCCCACACCTCTACACTGGTGTCTCCCACACCTCGACGCTGGTGTCTCACACACCTCTACACTGGTGTTCCTCCCACACCTCTACACTGGTGTCTCCCACACCTCTACACTGGTGTCTCCCACACCTCTACACTGGTATCTCCCACACCTCTACACTGGTGTCTCCCACACCTCTACACCTCTACACTGGTGTCTCCCACACCTCTACACTGGTGATCCTCCCACACCTCTACACTGGTGTTCCTCCCACACCTCTACACTGGTGATCCTCCCACACCTCTACACTGGTGTCTCCCACACCTCTACACTGGTGTCTCCCACACCTCTACACTGGTGATCCCCCCACACCTCTACACTGGTGTCTCCCACACATCTACACTGGTGTCTCCCACACCTCTACACTGGTGATCCCCCCACACCTCTACACTGGTGTCTCCCACACCTCTACACTGGTGTCTCCCACACCTCTACACTGGTGATCCTCCCACACCTCTACACTGGTGATCCTCCCACACCTCTACACTGGTGTCTCCCACACCTCTACACTGGTGATCCTCCCACACCTCTACACTGGTGTCTCCCACACCTCTACACTGGTGATCCTCCCACACCTCCACACTGGTGATCCTCCCACACCTCTACACTGGTGTCCCCCACACCTCTACACTAGTGATCCTCCCACACCTCTACACTGGTGTTCCTCCCACACCTCTACACTGGTGTCTCCCACACCTAGACACTGGTGATCCTCCCACACCTCTACACTGGTGTCTCCCACACCTCTACACTGGTGTCTCCCACACCTCTACACTGGTGATCCTCCCACAACTCTACACTGGTGATCCTCCTGCACCTCTACACTGGTGTCTCCCACACCTCTACACTGGTGTCTCCCACACTTCTACACTGGTGTTCCTCCCACACCTCTACACTGGTGATCCTCCCACAACTCTACACTGGTGTTTCCCACATCTCTACACTGGTGATCCTCCCACAACTCTACACTGGTGTTTCCCACACCTCTACACTAGTGTCTCCCACACCTCTACACTGGTGTTCCTCCCACACCTCTACACTGGTGATCCTCCCACACCTCTACACTGGTATTCCTCCCACACCTCTACACTGGTGATCCTCCCACAACTCTACACTGGTGTTCCTCCCACAACTCTACCCTGGTGTCTCCCACACCTCTACACTGGTGTTCCTCCCACACCTCTACACTGGTGTCTCCCACACCTCTACACTGGTGTTCCTCCCACACCTCTACACTGGTGATCCTCCCACACCTCTACACTGATGTCCCCCACACCTCTACACTGGTGTCCCCCACACCTCTACACTGGTGTCTCCGACATCTCTACACTGGTGATCCTCCCACACCTCTACACTGGTGATCCTCCCACACCTGTACACTGGTGTTCCTCCCACACCTCTACACTGGTGATCCTCCCACACCTCTACACTGGTGTTCCTCCCACACCTCTACACTGGTGTTCCTCCCACACCTCTGCACTGGTGTCTCCCACACCTCTACACTGGGGATCCCCCCACACCTCTACACTGGTGTCTCCCACACCTCTACACTGGTGATCCTCCCACACCTCCACACTGGTGTTCCTCCCACACCTCTACACTGGTGTTCCTCCCACACCTCTGCACTGGTGTCTCCCACACCTCTACACTGGTGATCCCCCCACACCTCTACACTGGTGATCCTCCCACACCTCTACACTGGTGATCCTCCCACACCTCTACACTGGTGTCTCCCACACCTCTACACTGGTGATCCTCCCACACCTCTACACTGGTGTCTCCCACACCTCTACACTGGTGATCCTCCCACACCTCTACACTGGTGATCCTCCCACACCTCTACACTGGTGTCTCCCACACCTCTACACTGGTGATCCTCCCACACCTCTACACTGGTGATCCTCCCACACCTCTACACTGGTGTCTCCCACACCTCTACACTGGTGATCCTCCCACACCTCTACACTGGTGATCCTCCCACACCTCTACACTGGTGATCCTCCCACACCTCTACACTGGTGATCCTCCCACACCTCTACACTGGTGATCCTCCCACACCTCTACACTGGTGATCCTCCCACACCTCTACACTGGTGATCCTCCCACACCTCTACACTGGTGTCTCCCACCCCTCTACACCGGTGTCTCCCACACCTCTACACTGGTGTCTCCCACACCTCTACACTGGTGTCTCCCACACCTCTACACTGGTGTCTCCCACACCTCTACACTGGTGTCTCCCACACCTCTACACTAGTGTCTCCCACACCTCTACACTGGTGTCTCCCACACCTCGACGCTGGTGTCTCACACACCTCTACACTGGTGTTCCTCCCACACCTCTACACTGGTGTCTCCCACACCTCTACACTGGTGTCTCCCACACCTCTACACTGGTATCTCCCACACCTCTACACTGGTGTCTCCCACACCTCTACACCTCTACACTGGTGTCTCCCACACCTCTACACTGGTGATCCTCCCACACCTCTACACTGGTGTTCCTCCCACACCTCTACACTGGTGATCCTCCCACACCTCTACACTGGTGTCTCCCACACCTCTACACTGGTGTCTCCCACACCTCTACACTGGTGATCCCCCCACACCTCTACACTGGTGTCTCCCACACATCTACACTGGTGTCTCCCACACCTCTACACTGGTGATCCCCCCACACCTCTACACTGGTGTCTCCCACACCTCTACACTGGTGTCTCCCACACCTCTACACTGGTGATCCTCCCACACCTCTACACTGGTGTTCATCCCACAACTCTACACTGGTGTTCCTCCCACACCTCTACACTGGTGATCCTCCCACACCTCTACACTGGTGTCTCCCACACCTCTACACTGGTGTCCCCCACACCTCTACACTGGTGTCTCCCACACCTCTACACTGGTGTCTCCCACACCTCTACACTGGTGATCCTCCCACACCTCTACACTGGTGTCTCCCACTCCTCTACACTGGTGTCTCCCACACCTCCACGCTGGTGTCTCACACACCTCTACACGGGTGTCTCCCACACCTCTACACTGGTATCTCCCACACCTCTACACTGGTGTTCCTCCCGCACCTCTACACTGGTGTCTCCCACACCTCTACACTGGTGTCTCCCACACCGCTACACCTCTACACTGGTGTCTCCCACACCTCTACACTGGTGTTCCTCCCACACCTCTACACTGGTGATCCTCCCACACCTCTACACTGGTGATCCTCCCACACCTCTACACTGGTGTCTCCCACACCTCTACACTGGTGATCCTCCCACACCTCTACACTGGTGTCTCCCACACTTCTATACTGGTGTCCCCCACACCTCCACACTGGTGTCTCCCACACCTCCACACTGGTGTCTCCCACACCTCTACACTGGTGTCTCCCACACCTCTACACTGGTGTCTCCCACACCTCTACACTGGTGTTTCCCACACCTCTACACTGGTGATCCCCACACACCTCTACACTGGTGTCTCCCACACCTCTACACTGGTGTCTCCCACACCTCTACACTGGTGATCCCCCGACACCTCTACACTGGTGTCTCCCACACCTCTACACTGGTGTCTCCTACACCTCTATACTGTTGATCCCCCCACACCTCTACACTGGTGTCCCCCACACCACTACACTGGTGATCCTCCCACACCTCTACACTGGTGTCTCCCACACCTCTGCACTGGTGTCCCGCACACCTCTACACTGGTGCCCTCCACACCTCTACACTGGTGTCCCCCACACCTCTACACTGGTGTGCCCCACACCTCTACACTTGTGTCTCCCACTCCTCTACACTGGTGTCTCCCACTCCTCTACTCTGTTGTCTCCGACACCCCTACACTGGCGTACCAGCCACACCTCTACACTGGTGTCTCCCACACCTCCACACTGGTGATCCTCCCACACCTCTACACTGGTGTCCCCCACACCTCTACACTAGTGATCCTCCCACACCTCTACACTGGTGTTCCTCCCACACCTCTACACTGGTGTCCCACACCTAGACACTGGTGATCCTCCCACACCTCTACACTGGTGTCTCCCACACCTCTACACTGGTGTCTCCCACACCTCTACACTGGTGATCCTCCCACAACTCTACACTGGTGATCCTCCCGCACCTCTACACTGGTGTCTCCCACACCTCTACACTGGTGTCTCCCACACTTCTACACTGGTGTTCCTCCCACACCTCTACACTGGTGATCCTCCCACAACTCTACACTGGTGTTTCCCACATCTCTACACTGGTGATCCTCCCACAACTCTACACTGGTGTTTCCCACACCTCTACACTAGTGTCTCCCACACCTCTACACTGGTGTTCCTCCCACACCTCTACACTGGTGATCCTCCCACACCTCTACACTGGTATTCCTCCCACACCTCTACACTGGTGATCCTCCCACAACTCTACACTGGTGTTCCTCCCACAACTCTACCCTGGTGTCTCCCACACCTCTACACTGGTGTTCCTCCCACACCTCTACACTGGTGTCTCCCACACCTCTACACTGGTGTTCCTCCCACACCTCTACACTGGTGATCCTCCCACACCTCTACACTGATGTCCCCCACACCTCTACACTGGTGTCCCCCACACCTCTACACTGGTGTCTCCGACATCTCTACACTGGTGATCCTCCCACACCTCTACACTGGTGATCCTCCCACACCTCTACACTGGTGTTCCTCCCACACCTCTACACTGGTGATCCTCCCACACCTCTACACTGGTGTTCCTCCCACACCTCTACACTGGTGTTCCTCCCACACCTCTGCACTGGTGTCTCCCACACCTCTACACTGGGGATCCCCCCACACCTCTACACTGGTGTCTCCCACACCTCTACACTGGTGATCCTCCCACACCTCCACACTGGTGTTCCTCCCACACCTCTACACTGGTGTTCCTCCCACACCTCTGCACTGGTGTCTCCCACACCTCTACACTGGTGATCCCCCCACACCTCTACACTGGTGATCCTCCCACACCTCTACACTGGTGATCCTCCCACACCTCTACACTGGTGTCTCCCACACCTCTACACTGGTGATCCTCCCACACCTCTACACTGGTGTCTCCCACACCTCTACACTGGTGTTCCTCCCACACCTCTACACTGGTGTCTTTCACACCTCTACACTAGTGTCTCCCACACCTCTACACTGGTGATTCTCCCACACCTCTGCACTGGTATCTCCCACACCTCTACACTGGTGATCCTCCCACACCTCTACACTGGTGTCTCCCACACCTCTACACTGGTGATCCTCCCACACCTCTACACTGGTGATCCTCCCACACCTCTACACTGGTGTCTCCCACACCTCTACACTGGTGATCCTCCCACACCTCTACACTGGTGATCCTCCCACACCTCTACACTGGTGTCTCCCACACCTCTACACTGGTGATCCTCCCACACCTCTACACTGGTGATCCTCCCACACCTCTACACTGGTGATCCTCCCACACCTCTACACTGGTGATCCTCCCACACCTCTACACTGGTGATCCTCCCACACCTCTACACTGGTGATCCTCCCACACCTCTACACTGGTGTCTCCCACCCCTCTACACCGGTGTCTCCCACACCTCTACACTGGTGTCTCCCACACCTCTACACTGGTGTCTCCCACACCTCTACACTGGTGTCTCCCACACCTCTACACTGGTGTCTCCCACACCTCTACACTAGTGTCTCCCACACCTCTACACTGGTGTCTCCCACACCTCGACGCTGGTGTCTCACACACCTCTACACTGGTGTTCCTCCCACACCTCTACACTGGTGTCTCCCACACCTCTACACTGGTGTCTCCCACACCTCTACACTGGTATCTCCCACACCTCTACACTGGTGTCTCCCACACCTCTACACTGGTGTCTCCCACACCTCTACACTGGTGATCCTCCCACACCTCTACACTGGTGTTCCTCCCACACCTCTACACTGGTGATCCTCCCACACCTCTACACTGGTGTCTCCCACACCTCTACACTGGTGTCTCCCACACCTCTACACTGGTGATCCCCCCACACCTCTACACTGGTGTCTCCCACACATCTACACTGGTGTCTCCCACACCTCTACACTGGTGATCCCCCCACACCTCTACACTGGTGTCTCCCACACCTCTACACTGGTGTCTCCCACACCTCTACACTGGTGATCCTCCCACAACTCTACACTGGTGTTCATCCCACAACTCTACACTGGTGTTCCTCCCACACCTCTACACTGGTGATCCTCCCACACCTCTACACTGGTGTCTCCCACACCTCTACACTGGTGTCCCCCACACCTCTACACTGGTGTCTCCCACACCTCTACACTGGTGTCTCCCACACCTCTACACTGGTGATCCTCCCACACCTCTACACTGGTGTCTCCCACTCCTCTACACTGGTGTCTCCCACACCTCCACGCTGGTGTCTCACACACCTCTACACGGGTGTCTCCCACACCTCTACACTGGTATCTCCCACACCTCTACACTGGTGTTCCTCCCGCACCTCTACACTGGTGTCTCCCACACCTCTACACTGGTGTCTCCCACACCTCTACACCTCTACACTGGTGTCTCCCACACCTCTACACTGGTGTTCCTCCCACACCTCTACACTGGTGATCCTCCCACACCTCTACACTGGTGATCCTCCCACACCTCTACACTGGTGTCTCCCACACCTCTACACTGGTGATCCTCCCACACCTCTACACTGGTGTCTCCCACACTTCTATACTGGTGTCTCCCACACCTCCACACTGGTGTCTCCCACACCTCCACACTGGTGTCTCCCACACCTCTACACTGGTGTCTCCCACACCTCTACACTGGTGTCTCCCACACCTCTACACTGGTGTTTCCCACACCTCTACACTGGTGATCCCCACACACCTCTACACTGGTGTCTCCCACACCTCTACACTGGTGTCTCCCACACCTCTACACTGGTGATCCCCCGACACCTCTACACTGGTGTCTCCCACACCTCTACACTGGTGTCTCCTACACCTCTATACTGTTGATCCCCCCACACCTCTACACTGGTGTCCCCCACACCTCTACACTGGTGATCCTCCCACACCTCCACACTGGTGTTCCTCCCACACCTCTACACTGGTGTTCCTCCCACACCTCTGCACTGGTGTCTCCCACACCTCTACACTGGTGATCCCCCCACACCTCTACACTGGTGATCCTCCCACACCTCTACACTGGTGATCCTCCCACACCTCTACACTGGTGTCTCCCACACCTCTACACTGGTGATCCTCCCACACCTCTACACTGGTGCCTCCCACACCTCTACACTGGTGTTCCTCCCACACCTCTACACTGGTGTCTTTCACACCTCTACACTAGTGTCTCCCACACCTCTACACTGGTGATTCTCCCACACCTCTGCACTGGTATCTCCCACACCTCTACACTGGTGATCCTCCCACACCTCTACACTGGTGTCTCCCACACCTCTACACTGGTGATCCTCCCACACCTCTACACTGGTGATCCTCCCACACCTCTACACTGGTGTCTCCCACACCTCTACACTGGTGATCCTCCCACACCTCTACACTGGTGATCCTCCCACACCTCTACACTGGTGTCTCCCACACCTCTACACTGGTGATCCTCCCACACCTCTACACTGGTGATCCTCCCACACCTCTACACTGGTGATCCTCCCACACCTCTACACTGGTGATCCTCCCACACCTCTACACTGGTGATCCTCCCACACCTCTACACTGGTGATCCTCCCACACCTCTACACTGGTGTCTCCCACCCCTCTACACCGGTGTCTCCCACACCTCTACACTGGTGTCTCCCACACCTCTACACTGGTGTCTCCCACACCTCTACACTGGTGTCTCCCACACCTCTACACTGGTGTCTCCCACACCTCTACACTAGTGTCTCCCACACCTCTACACTGGTGTCTCCCACACCTCGACGCTGGTGTCTCACACACCTCTACACTGGTGTTCCTCCCACACCTCTACACTGGTGTCTCCCACACCTCTACACTGGTGTCTCCCACACCTCTACACTGGTATCTCCCACACCTCTACACTGGTGTCTCCCACACCTCTACACTGGTGTCTCCCACACCTCTACACTGGTGATCCTCCCACACCTCTACACTGGTGTTCCTCCCACACCTCTACACTGGTGATCCTCCCACACCTCTACACTGGTGTCTCCCACACCTCTACACTGGTGTCTCCCACACCTCTACACTGGTGATCCCCCCACACCTCTACACTGGTGTCTCCCACACATCTACACTGGTGTCTCCCACACCTCTACACTGGTGATCCCCCCACACCTCTACACTGGTGTCTCCCACACCTCTACACTGGTGTCTCCCACACCTCTACACTGGTGATCCTCCCACACCTCTACACTGGTGTTCATCCCACAACTCTACACTGGTGTTCCTCCCACACCTCTACACTGGTGATCCTCCCACACCTCTACACTGGTGTCTCCCACACCTCTACACTGGTGTCCCCCACACCTCTACACTGGTGTCTCCCACACCTCTACACTGGTGTCTCCCACACCTCTACACTGGTGATCCTCCCACACCTCTACACTGGTGTCTCCCACTCCTCTACACTGGTGTCTCCCACACCTCCACGCTGGTGTCTCACACACCTCTACACGGGTGTCTCCCACACCTCTACACTGGTATCTCCCACACCTCTACACTGGTGTTCCTCCCGCACCTCTACACTGGTGTCTCCCACACCTCTACACTGGTGTCTCCCACACCTCTACACCTCTACACTGGTGTCTCCCACACCTCTACACTGGTGTTCCTCCCACACCTCTACACTGGTGATCCTCCCACACCTCTACACTGGTGATCCTCCCACACCTCTACACTGGTGTCTCCCACACCTCTACACTGGTGATCCTCCCACACCTCTACACTGGTGTCTCCCACACTTCTATACTGGTGTCTCCCACACCTCCACACTGGTGTCTCCCACACCTCCACACTGGTGTCTCCCACACCTCTACACTGGTGTCTCCCACACCTCTACACTGGTGTCTCCCACACCTCTACACTGGTGTTTCCCACACCTCTACACTGGTGATCCCCACACACCTCTACACTGGTGTCTCCCACACCTCTACACTGGTGTCTCCCACACCTCTACACTGGTGATCCCCCGACACCTCTACACTGGTGTCTCCCACACCTCTACACTGGTGTCTCCTACACCTCTATACTGTTGATCCCCCCACACCTCTACACTGGTGTCCCCCACACCTCTACACTGGTGATCCTCCCACACCTCTACACTGGTGTCTCCCACACCTCTGCACTGGTGTCCCGCACACCTCTACACTGGTGCCCTCCACACCTCTACACTGGTGTCCCCCACACCTCTACACTGGTGTCCCCCACACCTCTACACTGGTGTCTCCGACATCTCTACACTGGTGATCGTCCCACACCTCTACACTGCTGATCCTCCCACACCACTACACTGGTGATCCTCCCACACCTCTACACTGGTGTCTCCCACACCTCTACACTGGTGTCTCCCACACCTCTACACTGGTGATCCCCCCACACCTCTACACTGGTGTCTCCCACACCTCTACACTGGTGTCTCCCACACCTCTACACTGGTGATCCCCCGACACCTCTACACTGGTGTCTCCCACACCTCTACACTGGTGTCTCCCACACCTCTATACTGTTGATCCCCCCACACGTCTACACTGGTGTCCCCCACACCTCTACACTGGTTATTCTCCCACACCTCTACACTGGTGTCTCCCACACCTCTGCACTGGTGTCCCGCACACCTCTACACTGGTGCCCTCCACACCTCTACACTGGTGTCCCCCACACCTCTACACTGGTGTCCCCCACACCTCTACACTGGTGTCTCCGACATCTCTACACTGGTGATCGTCCCACACCTCTACACTGGTGTTCCTCCCACACCACTACACTGGTGATCCTCCCACACCTCTACACTGGTGTCCCCCACACCTCTACACTGGTGTCTCCGACATCTCTACACTGGTGATCGTCCCACACCTCTACACTGGTGCCCTCCACACCTCTACACTGGTGTCCCCCACACCTCTACACTGGTGTCTCCGACATCTCTACACTGGTGATCGTCCCACACCTCTACACTGGTGTTCCTCCCACACCACTACACTGGTGATCCTCCCACACCTCTACACTGGTGTTCCTCCCACACCTCTACACTGGTGTTCCTCCCACACCTCTGCACTGGTGTCTCCCACACCTCTACACTGGTGATCCTCCCACACCTCTACACTGGTGATCCTCCCACACCTCTACACTGGTGATCCTCCCACACCTCTACACTGGTGTCTCCCACACCTCTACACTGGTGATCCTCCCACACCTCTACACTGGTGATCCTCCCACACCTCTACACTGGTGTCCCCCACACCTCTACACTGGTGATCCTCCCACACCTCTACACTGGTGGCTCCCACACCTCTACACTGGTGTCTCCCGCACCTCTACACTGGTGTCCCCCGCACCTCTACATTGATGTCTCCCACACCTCTACACTGGTGTTCCCCACACCTCTACACTGGTGTCCCCCAGACCTCTACTCTGGTGTCTCCCAGACATCTACACTGGTGTCTCCCACACCTCTACACTGGTGTCCCCCACACCTCTACACTGGTGTCCTCCACTCATCAATTCTGGTGTCTCCCAGACCTCTACACTGGTGTCTCCCACACCTCTACACTGGTGTCCCGCACACCTCTACACTGGTGTCCTCCACTCATCTACACTGGTGTCCCCCACACCTCTACACTGGTGTCTCCCACTCCTCTACACTGGTGTCCCCCACACCTCTACACTGGTGTCTCCCACACCTCTACACTGGTGTCCCCCACTCCTCTACACTGGTGTCTCCCACTCCTCTACACTGGTGATCCTCCCACACCTCTACACTTGTGATCCTCCCACACCTCTACACTGGTTTTCCTCCCACACCTCTACACTGGTGATCCTCCCACACCTCTACACTGGTGTTGCTCCCACACCTCTACACTGGTGTTCCTCCCACACCTCTGCACTGGTGTCTCCCACACCTCTACACTGGTGATCCCCCCACACCTCTACACTGGTGATCCTCCCACACCTCTACACTGGTGATCCTCCCACACCTCTACACTGGTGTCTCCCACACCTCTACACTGGTGTCCCCCACACCTCTACACTGGTGATCCTCCCACACCTCTAGACTGGTGATCCTCCCACACCTCTACACTGGTGATCCTCCCACACCTCTACACTGGTGTCTCCCACACCTCTACACTGGTGTCTCCCACACCTCTACACTGGTGTTCCTCCCACACCTCTACACTGGTGTCTCCGACATCTCTACACTGGTGATCCTCCCACACCTCTACACTGGTGATCCTCCCACACCTCTACACTGGTGTTCCTCCCACACCTCTACACTGGTGATCCTCCCACACCTCTACACTGGTGTTCCTCCCACACCTCTACACTGGTGTTCCTCCCACACCTCTGCACTGGTGTCTCCCACACCTCTACACTGGTGATCCCCCCACACCTCTAAACTGGTGACCCTCCCACACCTCTACACTGGTGATCCTCCCACACCTCTGCACTGGTATCTCCCACACCTCTACACTGGTTATCCTCCCACACCTCTACACTGGTGTCTCCCACACCTCTACACTAGTGATCCTCCCACACCTCTGCACTGGTGATCCTCCCACACCTCTACACTGGTGTCTCCCACACCTCTACACTGGTGATCCTCCCACACCTCTACACTGGTGTCTCCCACACCTCTACACTGGTGTCCCCCACACCTCTACACTGGTGATCCTCCCACACCTCTAGACTGGTGATCCTCCCACACCTCTACACTGGTGATCCTCCCACACCTCTACACTGGTGTCTCCCACACCTCTACACTGGTGTCTCCCACACCTCTACACTGGTGTTCCTCCCACACCTCTACACTGGTGTCTCCGACATCTCTACACTGGTGATCCTCCCACACCTCTACACTGGTGATCCTCCCACACCTCTACACTGGTGTTCCTCCCACACCTCTACACTGGTGATCCTCCCACACCTCTACACTGGTGTTCCTCCCACACCTCTACACTGGTGTTCCTCCCACACCTCTGCACTGGTGTCTCCCACACCTCTACACTGGTGATCCCCCCACACCTCTAAACTGGTGACCCTCCCACACCTCTACACTGGTGATCCTCCCACACCTCTGCACTGGTATCTCCCACACCTCTACACTGGTTATCCTCCCACACCTCTACACTGGTGTCTCCCACACCTCTACACTAGTGATCCTCCCACACCTCTGCACTGGTGATCCTCCCACACCTCTACACTGGTGTCTCCCACACCTCTACACTGGTGATCCTCCCACACCTCTACACTGGTGTCTCCCAGACCTCTACACTGGTGATCCTCCCATACCTCTACACTGGTGATCCTCCCACACCTCTACACTGGTGATTCTGCCACACCTCTACACTGGTGTCTCCCGCACCTCTGCACTGGTATCTCCCACACCTCTACACTGGTGATCCTCAAACACCACTACACTGGTGATCCTCCCACACCTCTACACTGGTGTCTCCCACACCTCTACACTGGTGATCCTCCCACACCTCTACACTGGTGATCCTCCCACACCTCTACACTGGTGTCTCCCACACCTCTACACTGGTGTCTCCCACACCTCTACACTGGTGACCCTCCCACACCTCTACACCGCTGTCTCCCACACCTCTACACTGGTGTTCCTCCCACACCTCTACACTGGTGATCCTCCCACACCGCTACACTGGTGTCTCCCACACCTCTACACTGGTGTCTCCCACACCTCTACACTGGTGTCTCCCACACCTCTACACTGGTGATCCTCCCACACCTCTACACTGGTGTCTCCCACTCCTCTACACTGGTGTCTCCCACACCTCGACGCTGGTGTCTCACACACCTCTACACGGGTGTCTCCCACACCTCTACACTGGTATCTCCCACACCTCTACACTGGTGTTCCTCCCGCACTTCTACACTGGTGTCTCCCACTCCTCTACACTGGTGTCTCCCACACCTCGACGCTGGTGTCTCCCACACCTCTACACTGGTGTCTCCCACACCTCTACACCTCTACACTGGTGTCTCCCACACCTCTACACTGGTGTTCCTCCCACATCTCTACACTGGTGATCCTCCCACACCTCTACACTGGTGTCTCCCACACCTCTACACTGGTGTCTCCCACACCTCTACACTGGTGATCCCCCCACACCTCTACACTGGTGTCTCCCACACCTCTACACTGGTGTCTCCCACACCTCTACACTGGTAATCCCCCCACACCTCTACACTGGTGTCTCCCACACCTCTACACTGGTGATCCTCCCACACCTCTACACTGGTGTTCCTCCCACACCTCTACACTGGTGTTCCTCCCACACCTCTACACTGGTGATCCTCCCACACCTCTACACTGGTGATCCTCCCACACCTCTACACTGGTGATCCTCCCACACCTCTACACTGGTGATCCTCCCACACCTCTACACTGGTGGCTCCCACACCTCTACACTGGTGATCCCAAACACCTCTACACTGGTGTCTCCCACACCTCTACACTGGTGTCTCCCGCACCTCTACACTGGTGATCCTCCCACACCACTACACTGGTGTCTCCCACACCTCTACACTGGTGTCTCCTACTCCTCTACACTGGTGTCTCCCACACCTCGATGCTGGTGTCTCACACACCTCTACACGGGTGTCTCCCACACCTCTACACTGGTATCTCCCACACCTCTACACTGGTGTTCCTCCCGCACCTCTACACTGGTGTCTCCCACACCTCTACACTGGTGTCTCCCACACCTCTACACCTCTACACTGGTGTCTCCCACACCTCTACACTGGTGTTCCTCCCACACCTCTACACTGGTGATCCTCCCACACCTCTACACTGGTGATCCTCCCACACCTCTACACTGGTGTCTCCCACCCCTCTACACTGGTGATCCCCCCACACCTCTACACTGCTGTCTCCCACACTTCTATACTGGTGTCTCCCACACCTCCACACTGGTGTCTCCCACACCTCCACACTGGTGTCTCCCACACCTCTACACTGGTGTCTCCCACACCTCTACACTGGTGTCTCCCACACCTCTACACTGGTGTCTCCCACACCTCTACACTGGTGATCCCCCCACACCTCTACACTGGTGTCTCCCACACCTCTACACTGGTGTCTCCCACACCTCTACACTGGTGATCCCCCGACACCTCTACACTGGTGTCCCCCGCACCTCTACACTGGTGTCTCCCACACCTCTACACTGGTGATCCTCCCACACCTCTACACTGGTATCTCCCACACCTCTACACTGGTGTTCCTCCCACACCTCTACACTGGTGATCCTCCCACACCTCTACACTGGTATCTCCCACACCTCTACACTGGTGATCCTCCCACACCTCTACACTGGTGTCTCCCACACCTCTACACTGGTGTCTCCCACACCTCTACACTGGTGTCTCCCACACCTCTACACTGGTGTCTCGCACACCTCTACACTGGTGTCCCCCACACCTCTACACTGGTGTCTCCGACATCTCTACACTGGTGATCGTCCCACACCTCTACACTGGTGTCTCCCACACCTCTACACTGGTGTCTCCCACACCTCTACACTGGTGTCTCCCACACCTCTACACTGGTGTCCCCCACACCTCTACACTGGTGTCTCCCACACCTCTACACTGGTGATCCTCCCACACCTCTACACTGGTGTCTCCCACACCTCTACACTGGTGTCTTCCACACCACTACACTGGTGTCTCCCACACCTCTACACTGGTGTCTCCCACACCTCTACACTGGTGTCTCCCACACCTCTACAGTGGTGTCTCCCACACCTCTACACTGGTGTCCCCCACACCTCTACACTGGTGTCTCCCACACCTCTACATTGGTGTCTGCCACACCTCTACACTGGTGTCTGCCACACCTCTACACTGGTGTCTCCGACACCTCTACACTGGTGTCTCCCACACCTCTACACCGGTGTCTCCCACACCTCTACACCGGTGTCTCCCACACCTCTACACGGGTGTCTCCCACACCTCTACACTGGTGATCCTCCCACACCTCTACACTGGTGTCTCCCACACCTCTACACTGGTGTCTCCCACACCTCTACACTGGTGTCTCCCACACCTCTACACTGGTGTCTCCCACACCTCTACACTGGTGTCCCCCACACCTCTACACTGGTGTCTCCGACATCTCTACACTGGTGATCGTCCCACACCTCTACACTGGTGTCTCCCACACCTCTACACTGGTGTCTCCCACACCTCTACACTGGTGTCCCCCACACCTCTACACTGGTGTCTCCCACACCTCTACACTGGTGATCCTCCCACACCTCTACACTGGTGTCTCCCACACCTCTACACTGGTGTCTCCCACACCACTACACTGGTGTCTCCCACACCTCTACACTGGTGTCTCCCACACCTCTACACTGGTGTCTCCCACACCTCTACAGTGGTGTCTCCCACACCTCTACACTGGTGTCCCCCACACCTCTACACTGGTGTCTCCCACACCTCTACATTGGTGTCTGCCACACCTCTACACTGGTGTCTGCCACACCTCTACACTGGTGTCTCCGACACCTCTACACTGGTGTCTCCCACACCTCTACACCGGTGTCTCCCACACCTCTACACCGGTGTCTCCCACACCTCTACACGGGTGTCTCCCACACCTCTACACCGGTGTCTCCCACAGCTCTACACCGGTGTCTCCCACACCTCTACACCGGTGTCTCCCACACCTCTACACTGGTGTCTCCCACACCTCTACACTGGTGTCTCCCACACCTCCACACTGGTGTCTCCCACACCTCTACACTGGTGTCTCCCACACCTCTACACTGGTGTCTCCCACACCTCTACATTGGTGATCCTCCCACACCTCTACACTGGTGTTCCTCCCACACCTCTACACTGGTGTTCCTCCCACACCTCTACACTGGTGTTCCTCCCACACCTCTACACTGGTGTTCCTCCCACACCTCTACACTGGTGATCCTCCCACACCTCTACACTGGTGATCCTCCCTTCACCTCTACACTGGTGTCTCCCACACCTCTATACTGGTGATCCTCCCACACCTCTACACTGGTATCTCCCACACCTCTACACTGGTGTTCCTCCCACACCTCTACACTGGTGATCCTCCCACACCTCTACACTGGTATCTCCCACACCTCTACACTGGTGATCCTCCCACACCTCTACACTGGTGTCTCCCACACCTCTACACTGGTGTCTCCCACACCTCTACACTGGTGTCTCCCACACCTCTACACTGGTGTCTCCCACACCTCTACACTGATGTCTCCCACACCTCTACATTGGTGATCCTCCCACACCTCTACACTGGTGATCCTCCCACACCTCTACACTGGTGTTCCTCCCACACCTCTACACTGGTGTCTCCCACACCTCTACACTGGTGTTCCTCCCACACCTCTACACTGGAGTCTCCCACACCTCTACACTGGTGATCCTCCTACACCTCTACACTGGTGATCCTCCCACACCTCTACACTGGTGATCCTCCCACACCTCTACACTGGTGATCATCCCACACCTCTACACTGGTGATCCTCCCACACCTCTACACTGGTGATCCTCCCACACCTCTACACTGGTGTCTCCCACACCTCTACACTGGTGTCTCCCACACCTCTACACTGGTGTCTCCCACACCTCTACACTGGTGTCTCCCACACCTCTACACTGGTGATCCTCCCACACCTCTACACTGGTGATCCTCCCACACCTCTACACTGGTGTCTCCCACACCTCTACACTGGTGTTCCTCCCACACCTCTACACTGGTGATCCTCCCACACCTCTACACTGGTGATCCTCCCACACCTCTACACTGGTGATCCTCCCGCACCTCTACACTGGTGTTCCTCCCGCACCTCTACACTGGTGTCTCCCGCACCTCTACACTGGTGTCTCCCGCACCTCTACACTGGTGTCTCCCACACCTCTACACCTCTACACTGGTGTCTCCCACACCTCTACACTGGTGTTCCTCCCACACCTCTACACTGGTGATCCTCCCACACCTCTACACTGGTGTCTCCCACACCTCTACACTGGTGTCTCCCACACCTCTACACTGGTGATCCCCCCACACCTCTACACTGGTGATCCACCCACACCTCTACACTGGTGTCTCCCACACCTCTACACTGGTGTCTCCCACACCTCTACACTGGTGTCTCCCACACCTCTACACCTCTACACTGGTGTCTCCCACACCTCTACACTGGTGTTCCTCCCACACCTCTACACTGGTGATCCTCCCACACCTCTACACTGGTGTCTCCCACACCTCTACACTGGTGTCTCCCACACCTCTACACTGGTGTCTCCCACACCTCTACACTGGTGTTCCTCCCACACCTCTACACTGGTGATCCTCCCACACCTCTACACTGGTGATCCTTCCACACCTCTACACTGGTGATCCTCCCGCACCTCTACACTGGTGTCTCCCACACCTCTACACTGGTGATCCTCCCACACCTCTACACTGGTATCTCCCACACCTCTACACTGGTGATCCTCCCACACCTCTACACTGGTATCTCCCACACCTCTACACTGGTGATCCTCCCACACCTCTACACTGGTATCTCCCACACCTCTACACTGGTATCTCCCACACCTCCACTGGTGATCCTCCCACACCTCTACACTGGTGTCTCCCACACCTCTACACTGGTGATCCTCCCACACCTCTACACTGGTGTCTCCCACACCTCTACACTGGTGTCTCCCACACCACTACACTGGTGTCTCCCACACCACTACACTGGTGTCTCCCACACCTCTACACTGGTGTCTCCCACACCTCTACACTGGTGTCCCCCACACCTCTACACTGGTGTCCCCCACACCTCTACACTGGTGTCTCCCACACCTCTACACTGGTGTCTCCCACACCTCTACACTGGTGTCTCCCACACCTCTACACTGGTGTCTCCCACACCTCTACACTGGTGTCTCCCACACCTCTACACTGTTGTCTCCCACACCTCTACACTGGTGTCTCCCACACCTCTACACTGGTGTCTCCCACACCTCTACACTGGTGTCTCCCACACCTCTACACTGGTGTCTCCCACACTTCTACACTGGTGATCCTCCCACACCTCTACACTGGTGATCCTCCCACACCTCTACACTGGTGTCTCCCGCACCTCTACACTGGTGTCTCCCGCACCTCTACACTGGTGTCTCCCACACCTCTACACGGGTGTCTCCCACACCTCTACACTGGTGATCCTCCCACACCTCTACACTGGTGTCTCCCACACCTCTACACTGGTGTCTCCCACACCTCTACACTGGTGTCTCCCACACCTCTACACTGGTGTCTCCCACACCTCTACACTGGTGTCCCCCACACCTCTACACTGGTGTCTCCGACATCTCTACACTGGTGATCGTCCCACACCTCTACACTGGTGTCTCCCACACCTCTACACTGGTGTCTCCCACACCTCTACACTGGTGTCCCCCACACCTCTACACTGGTGTCTCCCACACCTCTACACTGGTGATCCTCCCACACCTCTACACTGGTGTCTCCCACACCTCTACACTGGTGTCTCCCACACCACTACACTGGTGTCTCCCACACCTCTACACTGGTGTCTCCCACACCTCTACACTGGTGTCTCCCACACCTCTACAGTGGTGTCTCCCACACCTCTACACTGGTGTCCCCCACACCTCTACACTGGTGTCTCCCACACCTCTACATTGGTGTCTGCCACACCTCTACACTGGTGTCTGCCACACCTCTACACTGGTGTCTCCGACACCTCTACACTGGTGTCTCCCACACCTCTACACCGGTGTCTCCCACACCTCTACACCGGTGTCTCCCACACCTCTACACGGGTGTCTCCCACACCTCTACACCGGTGTCTCCCACAGCTCTACACCGGTGTCTCCCACACCTCTACACCGGTGTCTCCCACACCTCTACACTGGTGTCTCCCACACCTCTACACTGGTGTCTCCCACACCTCCACACTGGTGTCTCCCACACCTCTACACTGGTGTCTCCCACACCTCTACACTGGTGTCTCCCACACCTCTACACTGGTGTCTCCCACACCTCTACACTGGTGATCCCCCCACACCTCTACACTGGTGTCTCCCACACCTCTACACTGGTGTCTCCCACACCTCTACACTGGTGATCCCCCGACACCTCTACACTGGTGTCTCCCACACCTCTACATTGGTGATCCTCCCACACCTCTACACTGGTGTTCCTCCCACACCTCTACACTGGTGTTCCTCCCACACCTCTACACTGGTGTTCCTCCCACACCTCTACACTGGTGTTCCTCCCACACCTCTACACTGGTGATCCTCCCACACCTCTACACTGGTGATCCTCCCTTCACCTCTACACTGGTGTCTCCCACACCTCTATACTGGTGATCCTCCCACACCTCTACACTGGTATCTCCCACACCTCTACACTGGTGTTCCTCCCACACCTCTACACTGGTGATCCTCCCACACCTCTACACTGGTATCTCCCACACCTCTACACTGGTGATCCTCCCACACCTCTACACTGGTGTCTCCCACACCTCTACACTGGTGTCTCCCACACCTCTACACTGGTGTCTCCCACACCTCTACACTGGTGTCTCCCACACCTCTACACTGATGTCTCCCACACCTCTACATTGGTGATCCTCCCACACCTCTACACTGGTGATCCTCCCACACCTCTACACTGGTGTTCCTCCCACACCTCTACACTGGTGTCTCCCACACCTCTACACTGGTGTTCCTCCCACACCTCTACACTGGAGTCTCCCACACCTCTACACTGGTGATCCTCCTACACCTCTACACTGGTGATCCTCCCACACCTCTACACTGGTGATCCTCCCACACCTCTACACTGGTGATCATCCCACACCTCTACACTGGTGATCCTCCCACACCTCTACACTGGTGATCCTCCCACACCTCTACACTGGTGTCTCCCACACCTCTACACTGGTGTCTCCCACACCTCTACACTGGTGTCTCCCACACCTCTACACTGGTGTCTCCCACACCTCTACACTGGTGATCCTCCCACACCTCTACACTGGTGATCCTCCCACACCTCTACACTGGTGTCTCCCACACCTCTACACTGGTGATCCTCCCACACCTCTACACTGGTGATCCTCCCACACCTCTACACTGGTGATCCTCCCGCACCTCTACACTGGTGTTCCTCCCGCACCTCTACACTGGTGTCTCCCGCACCTCTACACTGGTGTCTCCCGCACCTCTACACTGGTGTCTCCCACACCTCTACACCTCTACACTGGTGTCTCCCACACCTCTACACTGGTGTTCCTCCCACACCTCTACACTGGTGATCCTCCCACACCTCTACACTGGTGTCTCCCACACCTCTACACTGGTGTCTCCCACACCTCTACACTGGTGATCCCCCCACACCTCTACACTGGTGATCCCCCCACACCTCTACACTGGTGTCTCCCACACCTCTACACTGGTGTCTCCCACACCTCTACACTGGTGTCTCCCACACCTCTACACCTCTACACTGGTGTCTCCCACACCTCTACACTGGTGTTCCTCCCACACCTCTACACTGGTGATCCTCCCACACCTCTACACTGGTGTCTCCCACACCTCTACACTGGTGTCTCCCACACCTCTACACTGGTGTCTCCCACACCTCTACACTGGTGTTCCTCCCACACCTCTACACTGGTGATCCTCCCACACCTCTACACTGGTGATCCTTCCACACCTCTACACTGGTGATCCTCCCGCACCTCTACACTGGTGTCTCCCACACCTCTACACTGGTGATCCTCCCACACCTCTACACTGGTATCTCCCACACCTCTACACTGGTGATCCTCCCACACCTCTACACTGGTATCTCCCACACCTCTACACTGGTGATCCTCCCACACCTCTACACTGGTATCTCCCACACCTCTACACTGGTATCTCCCACACCTCCACTGGTGATCCTCCCACACCTCTACACTGGTGTCTCCCACACCTCTACACTGGTGATCCTCCCACACCTCTACACTGGTGTCTCCCACACCTCTACACTGGTGTCTCCCACACCACTACACTGGTGTCTCCCACACCACTACACTGGTGTCTCCCACACCTCTACACTGGTGTCTCCCACACCTCTACACTGGTGTCCCCCACACCTCTACACTGGTGTCCCCCACACCTCTACACTGGTGTCTCCCACACCTCTACACTGGTGTCTCCCACACCTCTACACTGGTGTCTCCCACACCTCTACACTGGTGTCTCCCACACCTCTACACTGGTGTCTCCCACACCTCTACACTGTTGTCTCCCACACCTCTACACTGGTGTCTCCCACACCTCTACACTGGTGTCTCCCACACCTCTACACTGGTGTCTCCCACACCTCTACACTGGTGTCTCCCACACTTCTACACTGGTGATCCTCCCACACCTCTACACTGGTGATCCTCCCACACCTCTACACTGGTGTCTCCCGCACCTCTACACTGGTGTCTCCCGCACCTCTACACTGGTGTCTCCCGCACCTCTACACTGGTGTCTCCCGCACCTCTACACTGGTGTCTCCCGCACCTCTACACTGGTGTCTCCCGCACCTCTACACTGGTGTCTCCCGCACCTCTACACTGGTGTCTCCCGCACCTCTACACTGGTGTCTCCCGCACCTCTACACTGGTGTCTCCCGCACCTCTACACTGGTGTCTCCCGCACCTCTACACTGGTGTCTCCCGCACCTCTACACTGGTGTCTCCCGCACCTCTACACTGGTGTCTCCCGCACCTCTACACTGGTGTCTCCCGCACCTCTACACTGGTGTCTCCCACACCTCTACACTGGTGATCCTCCCACACCTCTACACTGGTGATCCTCCCACACCTCTACACTGGTGTCTCCCACACCTCTACACTGGTGTCTCCCACACCTCTACACTGGTGATCCTCCCACACCTCTACACTGGTGATCCTCCCACACCTCTACACTGGTGTTCCTCCCACACCTCTACACTGGTGTCTCCCACACCTCTACACTGGTGTTCCTCCCACACCTCTACACTGGTGTCTCCCACACCTCTACACTGGTGATCCTCCTACACCTCTACACTGGTGATCCTCCCACACCTCTACACTGGTGATCCTCCCACACCTCTACACTGGTGATCCTCCCACACCTCTACACTGGTGATCCTCCCACACCTCTACACTGGTGATCCTCCCACACCTCTACACTGGTGTCTCCCACACCTCTACACTGGTGTCTCCCACACCTCTACACTGGTGTCTCCCACACCTCTACACTGGTGTCTCCCACACCTCTACACTGGTGTCTCCCACACCTCTACACTGGTGATCCTCCCACACCTCTACACTGGTGATCCTCCCACACCTCTACACTGGTGTCTCCCACACCTCTACACTGGTGTTCCTCCCACACCTCTACACTGGTGATCCTCCCACACCTCTACACTGGTGTCTCCCACACCTCTACACTGGTGTCCCCCACACCTCTACACTGGTGATCCTCCCACACCTCTACACTGGTGATCCTCCCACACCTCTAGACTGGTGTCTCCCACACCTCTACACTGGTGATCCTCCCACACCTCTACACTGGTGATCCTCCCACACCTCTACACTGGTGTCTCCCACACCTCTACACTGGTGTCTCCCACACCTCTACACTGGTGTCTCCCACTCCTCTACACTGGTGTCTCCCACACCTCTACGCTGGTGTCTCCCACACCTCTACACTGGTGATCCTCCCACACCTCTACACTGGTGATCCTCCCACACCTCTACACTGGTGTCTCCCACACCTCTACACTGGTGTCTCCCACTCCTCTACACTGGTGATCCTCCCACACCTCTACGCTGATGTCCCCCACACCTCTACACTGGTGTCCCCCACACCTCTACACTGGTGATCCTCCCACACCTCTACGCTGATGTCCCCCACACCTCTACACTGGTGATCCTCCCACACCTCTACACTGGTGTCTCCCACACCTCTACACTGGTGTCTCCCGCACCTCTACACTGGTGTCTCCCGCACCTCTACACTGGTGTCTCCCGCACCTCTACACTGGTGTCTCCCGCACCTCTACACTGGTGTCTCCCGCACCTCTACACTGGTGTCTCCCGCACCTCTACACTGGTGTCTCCCACACCACTACACTGGTGTCTCCCACACCTCTACACTGGTGATCCTCCCACTCCTCTACACTGGTGATCCTCCCACACCTCTACACTGGTGATCCTCCCACACCTCTACACTGGTGTCTCCCACACCTCTACACTGGTGTCTCCCACACCTCTACACTGGTGATCCTCCCACACCTCTACACTGGTGATCCTCCCACACCTCTACACTGGTGATCCTCCCACACCTCTACACTGGTGTTCCTCCCACACCTCTACACTGGTGTCTCCCACACCTCTACACTGGTGTTCCTCCCACACCTCTACACTGGTGTCTCCCACACCTCTACACTGGTGATCCTCCTACACCTCTACACTGGTGATCCTCCCACACCTCTACACTGGTGATCCTCCCACACCTCTACACTGGTGATCCTCCCACACCTCTACACTGGTGATCCTCCCACACCTCTGCACTGGTGATTCTCCCACACCTCTACACTGGTGTCTCCCACACCTCTACACTGGTGTCTCCCACACCTCTACACTGGTGTCTCCCACACCTCTACACTGGTGTCTCCCACACCTCTACACTGGTGATCCTCCCACACCTCTACACTGGTGTTCCTCCCACACCTCTACACTGGTGTCTCCCACACCTCTACACTGGTGTTCCTCCCACACCTCTACACTGGTGATCCTCCCACACCTCTACACTGGTGTCTCCCACACCTCTACACTGGTGTCCCCCACACCTCTACACTGGTGTCCCCCACACCTCTACACTGGTGATCCTCCCACACCTCTACACTGGTGATCCTCCCACACCTCTACACTGGTGATCCTCCCACACCTCTGCACTGGTGTCTCCCACACCTCTGCACTGGTGTCTCCCACACCTCTAGACTGGTGTCTCCCACACCTCTACACTGGTGATCCTCCCACACCTCTACACTGGTGATCCTCCCACACCTCTACACTGGTGTCTCCCACACCTCTACACTGCTGTCTCCCACACCTCTACACTGGTGTCTCCCACTCCTCTACACTGGTGTCTCCCACACCTCTACGCTGGTGTCTCCCACACCTCTACACTGGTGATCCTCCCACACCTCTACACTGGTGATCCTCCCACACCTCTACACTGGTGTCTCCCACACCTCTACACTGGTGTCTCCCACTCCTCTACACTGGTGATCCTCCCACACCTCTACGCTGATGTCCCCCACACCTCTACACTGGTGTCCCCCACACCTCTACACTGGTGATCCTCCCACACCTCTACGCTGATGTCCCCCACACCTCTACACTGGTGATCCTCCCACACCTCTACACTGGTGTCTCCCACACCTCTACACTGGTGTCTCCCACACCTCTACACTGGTGTCTCCCACACCTCTACACTGGTGTCTCCCACTCCTCTACGCTGGTGATCCCCCCACACCTCTACACTGGTGTCTCCCACACCTCTACACAGGTGATCCTCCCACACCTCTACACTGGTGTCTCCCACACCTCTACACTGGTGTCTCCCACACCTCTACACTGATGATCCTCCCACACCTCTACACTGGTGTCTCCCACACCTCTACACTGGTGTCTCCCACACCTCTACACTGATGATCCTCCCACACCTCTACACTGGTGATTCTCCCACACCTCTACACTGGTGATCCTCCCACACCTCTACACTGGTGTCTCCCACACCTCTACACTGGTGTCTCCCACACCTCTACTCTGGTGTCTCCCACACCTCTACACTGGTGTCTCCCACACCTCTACACTGGTGATCCTCCCACTCCTCTACACTGGTGATCCCCCCACACCTCTACACTGGTGATCCTCCCACACCTCTACACTGGTGTTCCTCCCGCACCTCTACACTGGTGTTCCTCCCACACCTCTACACTGGTGTCTCCCACACCTCTACACTGGTGTTCCTCCCGCACCTCTACACTGGTGTTCCTCACACACCTCTACACTGGTGTCTCCCACACCTCTACACTGATGATCCTCCCACACCTCTACACTGGTGTCTCCCACACCTCTACACTGGTGTCTCCCACACCTCTACACTGGTGATCCTCCCACACCTCTACACTGGTGTCTCCCACACCTCTACACTGGTGTCTCCCACACCTCTACACTGGTGTCTCCCACACCTCTACACTGGTGTCTCCCACACCTCTACACTGATGATCCTCCCACACCTCTACACTGGTGTCTCCCACACCTCTACACTGGTGATCCTCCCACACCTCTACACTGGTGATCCTCCCACTCCTCTACACTGGTGATCCTCCCACACCTCTACACTGGTGTCTCCCACACCTCTACACTGGTGTCTCCCACACCTCTACACTGGTGTTCCTCCCACACCTCTACACTGGTGTCTCCCACACCTCTACACTGGTGTCTCCCACACCTCTACACTGATGATCCTCCCACACTTCTACACTGGTGTCTCCCACACCTCTACACTGATGATCCTCCCACACCTCTACACTGGTGTCTCCCACACCTCTACACTGATGTCTCCCACACCTCTACACTGGTGTCCCCCACACCTCTACACTGGTGTCTCCCACACCTCTACACTGGTGTCTCCCACACCTCTACACTGGTGTCTCCCACACCTCTACACTGGTGTCTCCCACACCTCTTCCTAGTCATTATGCTTGGGATGCATGAACATTCAACACTGCAGATGCCTGCTACCTGCTCTCCCACACCCCAGCACATCCCCATTCCTTTCTTTCCCTTTCTGATCCACCCAAGTCGTCTTGCACACTCACTTCTTTCTGCCCCACTTTGCCCGCCCCACCCCTGCAGTCCTCAGCTCCCAATTTCTTCCCCATCCGTAACTGCCTGCTCCCGCCTGCCATCTTCGTCCCCTAAGCCATCCACAGCTCCCACTGTTCACCTTTGGCCAGCTTCCTTCTCTCCCCTCCTCTCATGTTCTAACTTGCTCTCTGATCAGATTCCATCTCCTGTTGCTCTCTGTAACTACTCCCACTCTTCTCTCCATCACCTGCACCGAGTCCAGAGGAAGATTCTGAGCCCAGAATATCCAGGGTTCATTCCCCTCCATCCAAGCTGCAATTCCCCAGCAGTCCGTGAGCGACATCTCAGTGTTTCCTTCACCTTTAGAATCCCTTGTGTCTTCTCCTATGCCTGCCAACCTTCCCCCCTCTCCTCTCTATGCAGCCTCTTTGTCCTTTACACTCCCAGTCCTGATCCAGGTTCTGAAGTCTCTTGTGTCTCCCTGAGTTTGGATACTGCTTGTTCTCCCCCATCCTCTCTCCTCTCATTCGCGTGGGAGTGTGGGCAGTCTTGGGCAGGAGGCCTCCACCACAAGGGAAGGGGACTGAAGGGGAATCTGGCTTCAAGACTGCAATCTGGATTTAGAATTGGAATTGGTTTATTACGGTGGAAAGCTTTTCCTGAATACTGTTCACACAGATCAAATCATTTACACAATGAATTGAGAAAGAACACGGTAAAAATGCCAGAAGAAAGTGCAGAGGAAGTCAACGCAATGTAAACTGGGAGAGTACACACAGGTACAACATACAGGCGGGATCTCAGACTGGTCCCTGGACAGGGTTTCCGCACCACAGTCTCCTCCCTGAAGTGGCAGGATCAGACCAGCAGATGGCAGTGCTGGTCAACTTTTCCTGCAGGTCTCTCGCTCCAGATGCTATTCACTGGGTGCAAACCAGCTGGTGAGGAAGTGTCTCGGCCTTGAAACATTGGCGATCCACGTCTGTCCATAGATGCTGCCGGACCTGCTGGGAGTGCTAGACTTCAGGCATGATGCACTGCTGAACAAAACCCCTTCCAGTTCACAAGTCTACAGGCAGAGCCCCCATCGCTTCAGAACCACAGCTTACACTGTAGCTGACTTAACCTTTCACTCCCCCGCAGTTCATTCCATGTACGTACCACCCACTATGTAAAAAACAGTTTAAAAGTTGCCCCTAAGTTCCTATTAGTATTTTTGTTCCCTCACCTTAAACCTATGTTTTTGATTCTCCAACCTTT
This sequence comes from Hypanus sabinus, assembly GCF_030144855.1. Lineage (NCBI taxonomy): Eukaryota > Metazoa > Chordata > Chondrichthyes > Myliobatiformes > Dasyatidae > Hypanus > Hypanus sabinus. The sequence goes on along the minus strand of NC_082712.1, from coordinate 113,009,716 downwards.
GGAAAAGACCATGCACATTCATCCTATCTGTGCCCCTAATGATTGTATACACCCAGATAAGATCAGCTCTCAGAGTCTCCATAAAGACCAACCTCTTCGTTTTGCTCATGCCTTCAGTCCTGGTACATTCCCATAAACACTTGCACTCCTTCCAGCGGAATGACGTCTTCCCCTCACCAGGACGACACAAACTATGCCCAGTACTCCTAATGCACCCCAGTGTCTTGTCCACTGCAACCTGCGTTAAGACCAGTGTGCCTGAGCCGCCTTCATCACACTGTGACTCCACCTTCAGGGAACCATTTATCTGAACTCCCTGGGGCTTCGCCATTCACTGTGAAAGTCCCAGCTTGATCTTACTTTACAAAATGCAACGTTTTTATTTAGAGGTACAGCACGGTAATGAGCCCACACTGCCCAATTATACACATGACCAATTAACCCTTGGAACGTGGGAGGACCCGGAGGAAACTCACATGGTTACGCAGAGGACGTACAAATTCCTCACAGAGTTTGGCAGAACTGAATCCAAATTGCTGGCACTGTAACACATTGTGCTAACCACTATGCTATGGCGTGGTGACCCTTCTCGAACTAATTTGAATAAATCTCCATTTGGTATTACTGAGCCCATTTACCCAGCTAATCAAGATCCTCGTAATACACGTATGAAGACAATATTATATGTGAAGAACCACTATGTGACCACAGTGCTAAAGAGTGGTGTGATTTATGTTTGAGCTGTTGTCACCCTGTATTATCAATAACGCATCTTGACCCGGCTTTCATTGATAATTTGGATTGTGGTGGGAGCAGTCACTCCAGCTCCAGAAACCCTCCACCGCAGGTTTACACCGGGATCTTTTATTCTGTTGCAGTTACGAGCATCACGCTGTTTGAAGTGGGAGCGCTGGCCTGGGGAGCGTCACTACTTCTGTTCAGCAGGGGTCTCTTCATCATCATCAGCGTCTATTACTATTACCAAGTGGGCCTCAAGCCGAAGAAGGTGTGAGGAGCCTGGTGCGACTGACCGACGGACCACTGGCCATGCGAACTCTGAACCCCGCGTCAGGGGTTTATTTTGTAATTTCTGCATCATGTTCTGTTTCTCTCGCTTGGATTTGTGCCTTTCTAGTACAGTACTATTGTATTCAGAAACTGTGTGTGCTCTGCGCGCTCGAGAGTGTGTGAGAGTGTAAAGATCTGTGTGTGTGTGTGTGTGTGTGTGTGTGTGTGAGAGAGAGAGAGTGAAGGAGAGAGATCTGTCTGTGTGTGTATGTGAGAGAGAGTGAAGGAGAGAGAGAGTAAAGATCTATCTGTGTGTGTGAGAGAGAATGTAAAGATCTGTCTGTGTGTGTGTGAGAGAGAGAGAGAGAGAATTTAAAGATCAGTCTGTGTGTGTGAGAGAGAGAGAGAGAGAGTGTGTATAAAGATCTATCTGTGTGTGTGTGTGCGAGAGAGAGAGAGTGAAGGAGAGAGATCTGTGTGTGTGTGTGTGTGTGTGTGTGTGTGAGAGAGAGAGAGAGAGAGAGAGAGAGATATCTGGCTGTGTGTCTATGTGCATTTGTATGTGCGCCTGTGTCTTTGTAAGTCCATTTAAGTGTGCCTGTGTGTGTTTTTGACTGTAAATGTGTCATTCTATCCATATGTGTGACTGTAATTGTGTGTAATTCCATGTGTTTGTGGGTGTGCACACACACGCCTGGAAATGTGTGTACGGCCATATAAGTGTTGTGTGTATTTGCAAGTGTGTGTGTATTTATATGTGAGCCTTCATTCTGAATGTTTGTGAATGCGTGCTTGTGTTTGGTGTGTGTGTGTGTGTGTGTGTGTGTGTGTGTGTGTGTGTGAAACACTGTAACCCAGTTGTGACCCGGACTTCTGAGTGGAAATGTCCCAGTGCAACGGCTTTGAAACTCTGCCGCCCGGGTTCCCTGTCATCATCGAACATGACAACGGACAACCACCGTCGTGTATCATGTCTGTATGTTTGTGTGTTCCTCTCTCCCTCTCTGACTTTTTGAATCAATGAATGCGTGTGCATGCGTGTGCTTGTGCGTGTGCGTGTGTGTGTGTGTGTGTGTGTGTGTGTGTGTCAGTGTGTGTGTGTGTGTGTGTGTGTGTGCATGTGTGTTCTACCCAGTGTAAGTGCAGCAGTAGTTCGACAATGTTGACTTCTTTACCTCAACAATGATCAATAAATCTGTGATGTGACCCGGAGGATGGTTTGGTCAGTGATGCCTGCAATACACCCACCCTCCATCAGGAGGAGCCAAGGAGCCAGCAACGCTTCAGGGTCTCGTCGCCCGGGAGGGAGGCGACACCATTCGCGCAGGGAGAGAAATGTCGCTGAGATCCGCTGGTTCTGGTACCCATTCTGATCCAGTTTAAGCAAAAACAGGACTTATATTCTGTGTGTTATCCAGGTGTGTGTGTTTGTGTGTGACCACCGGACAGCAGCATGGACAACTAGGAATGTTCCATGGAAATTCACGGCAGGCCGTTCAGACCATCAAGTATCTACTAGCCATGGTGGAGCGTCAGTGAATCCCAGTTCTCAGCACTTGCGGGGGTAGCGCTGCAGGTTTCGGCTCTTCATTTTATGTTTTTGGGGTTCGTGTTTAAACACGAGGATGTCTCTCCCTCCACAGCAAACAGCAACTAGAAGAAGGGGACATGGCCTCACGATTCGGGGGGGAGTAGATTTAGGACGGAGATGAGGAGGAACTGCTTTTCCCCGAGTGTGGCAAATTGGTGGAACTCTCTGCCCAATGAAGCAGTGGAGGCTACCTCAGTAAATAAGACAAGGTTGGATAGAGTTTTCCATAGTAGGAGAATTATGGGGAAAAGGCAGGTAGGTGGAGATGAGTCCATGGCCAGATCAGCCATGATCTTAGTGAATGGCGGAGCAGGTTCAGTGGGCCAGATGGCCGACTCCTGCTCCTATTTCCTATTTTCTAAGTCCCACCCCTCCTCGGCCCCATCACTGTGGAGTGAGATCATTCGCACAAAGCTCCCTCTACCAACGAACTTCAGTTGCCGCCCACGATGACCGTTCCGTGAAGGACCTCCTTCCCGTTCACACTGTCCAGCAACACGCTCGGATTGCTGGAGGAGCTCAGCCGGTCTGGCAGCATCCATGAGGGGAAGAAGCAGCCGAGGTTTCGGGCCAGGATCTGCAGAACTTTCTGTGTCTCCTCTCACTTGCCTTTGTTGCCATGGAAACAACTCAGCCAGGACGGTCACTCCTCACAATTGTCACAGAGCACCATGTCCACTGAGTGTCAGGACACTCAGCCCATTGAGTGACCTACCTAGCCACTCCCATTCCCTGGCCTCTCCCCTCTGCCCTGTGAATTCAATCCTTCCAGTCTTAATGCACCTTCCTCTCATGTTCTGAGCCTACACGAATCTACCTGAGTCCATTTCTTCACTACACCAAAGAATCATTCCTCACAGGAATCAATCTGGTGAATTACTCTGTGCCTTCTCTGAAGAATTCCACGTCCTCCCTGCCCACTGTACTCCAGCTGGTGCTTTAGAAAGACTCACCTTGTTTCTGAACTCCACAACTCTGTGGAAAAGCCCTTGGCCACCTCTGCTTGGGTAAAGTTCTCACTACCACTTGGGTAAAAGCCCTTGGCCCCGTTTACTTGGGGAAGAACTCTCTGTTCCCTGTGCTGGTGTAAGAGCCCTCAGTCCTCTCTGCTTGGGGAACTACTTCCTTAAACTGCTCTGCCGCTTTCAACAAAGCTTGCACATCTCACCGTTCACTTCCTCTTAGAACTCACACCTGCAGTTTACATCTCTTCGGCTTAAAACATCAGTCACCTCTTCTCCTCCACTTCCAACAGCCTCTCCATCTTCTGCTTAAAAATCTATTAGCATCCTCCTCACAGTTCACTCTGCTTCCAAGAAACCCTTCACTCCAACAAGGAAAGCAGGGAACAGCACCGTCATCAGCTGACAGAGCCACAGCCTCAGCCACCCGACTTCGATGTCGGCGTATTGCCGATTTGGATGAGAGTGTAAATGGTAGGATTATTAACTCTGTAGATGACACTGAAGTGGTCAGTGAAGACTTTGAGCAGCGATCAGAAGTGTGAGAAGATGTGTCTCACTCTGGTTTGCCGACTGATCCGCGGCAGTCTGGTGTTTTGAGCAGTGGTCAGTCAGGGTCCAAGAACAAATAAAAGTCAGGCGGGGTAAGCAGAGCGGCCTTTGTTGGAGTGGACGGTGTTAGAGCGTTTCTTTGAGGCTTCGGCGATGAGAGTTTTAATTAAGAAAAGATGAGAAAGCTATAGGTAAATTATTTCCCAGTCATTTTATTGTTTCCTTCTGTATATTTGCACAGTTAGTACAGTAGCGATGCCAGCTGAATGATGTGGAAAGGAATGGGCACGTCCAGTGACCCCGATGACTAAGCCTGCATGAGGAGGGTCCAGCTGCAGCTTCTGACGCTCTGTGTTAAGGACAGAGCTGGAAATGGATGAACTCTGGATCATTCGGGAAGCTGAGGGGGGTGCTAAAACATATAGAGAGGTAGTTACATCCAAGATGCAGGGCAAAGGCGAATGGCTGATGGGATGGGGTAAGGGGTTACGTTAAACAGCCAGTGCAGTGCAGACTACCCCGTGGCCACCCCCCTCAATGATAAATATACCACTTGTTTGGGCGGGGGATGACCTAGCAGAGGAAAGTTACAGCAGTCAGGTCTGTGGCTCAGTAAGGAAGCGGGAATAAGTGAAGAGCTGCCGTAATTGGGGAATTCATTAGTCAAAGGGAACAGAAAGGAGGTTCTGTGGGCAAGGATGAGGATCCCAGGTGGTACGTTGCTTCACTGGTGCAAGGATCCGGAACATTCTTTAGTGGGTGGGTGAGCAGACAGAGGTAGTTGTCCATGTAGGTAGGAAGAGTGACGGGGTTCTGCAAAGTGAGTTCAGGGCCAGTTAAAAGGCCAGAACCTCCAGAGGTGTGATCTCAGGACTGCTGGCCGTGCCACATGCTAGTTAGCTCAGAAATGGGAAGATCATATAATATGTTGCTAAGGAATTGGAGTAGGAGGGAGGGCCAGATTTTGGATCATTGATCTCCCTTCCAGAGAAGGTCAGACCTGTACAGAGCAGATGGTTTGCACTAGAACTGGGAGGGGTCTAAAATCCTAGTGGGAATGTTTGTTAATGCTATATGGTGGGGTTTAAGCTCGAGTCCCAGGAGGATGGGAACCAGAGTGCCTGACAGATAATGGAGAGGTTGTGGACACAGATGTTGTTAAGACCTCAAAGAAAGTCAAGAATCGAAAGGTTGCATGTGCTGGGACTGAACTGTCTGTGTTTCAATGAAAGAAGTATTGCAGGAAAAGCAGATGAGCTCAAGGCAGGGATTAACACCTGGAATTATAAATTACGATATTGTAGACATTAGTGAGACTCGGTTGCAGGAGGGGAAGGACTGGCAGCTCAATACTCCGGGACTGCACTCCTTTAGATGCGACAGAGCAGGACGGTTTTGACAGTGGGATGGCTGGCATTGCTAGTCAGAGAAAATGTCACAACAAAGTTTGTATGTTCCTGTCAGAATAAAAGGTAGAGATAACAGATTTAGGGAGCCTTGGCTTTCAACAGATATTGAGGCCCTTGTTAAAACAAAAGGATGTGCTGAGAAAGTAGGAACAGATGAGGTGTTTCTGGAGTATAAGAACTGCAAGAGAACACTTAGGAAAGAAATCAGGAGGGTGAGAAGAAGGGGTGATCAGAATGGTATTTATGTGTGGAGCGGAAAGGGATGGGGGAGACCATGGAAGTGAGGCAAAGCAACATGAACTCTATACAGACAACAGAGGAGGAGGTTTTGTTGTCTTGAGGCAAGTTAAGGTGGATAAATCCCCAAAACCCAACAAGGTGTTCTCTTGGACCCTGTGGGGGGCAAGTACAGAAATTTCAGGGGCCCGAGCTGAGATATTGAAATCATCCTTAGCGACAGGTGAAATACTGGCAGATTAGAGGATAGCCTATGTTGTTTCACTGTTTAAGAAATGCTTTAAAAGTAAACCAGGAAATTATAGGCTGTTGCGCCTGACATCAGTAGTGGGAAAGTTATTGGAAGGTATTCTAAGGGACCAGATATATGAGTATTTGGATAGATAGGGACTGATTAGGGACAGTCAGCTTTGTGTGTGGTAGGTTGTGTCTAACCAGACAGACAGATATACTTTATTGATCCCGAGGGAAATTGGGTTTTGTTACAGTCGCACCTACCAAGAATAGAGTAGAAATATAACAATATAAAACCATAAATAATTAAATAATAATAAGTAAATAATTCCAAGTGGAAATAAGTCCAGGACCAGCCTATTGGCTCAGAGTGTCTGATACTCAGAAGGAGGAGTTGTAAAGTTTGATGGCCACAGGCAGGAATGACTTCCTATGACGCTCAGTGTTACATCTCGGTGGAATGAGTCTCTGGCTGAACATACTCCTGTGCCTAACCAGTACATTATGGAGTGGATGGGAGACATTGTCCAAGATGGCATGCAACTTGGACAGCATCCTCTTTTCAGACACCAACGTCAGAGTCCAGTTCCACCCCCACAACATCACAGGCCTTACAAATGAGTTTGTTGGTGTCTGCTACCCTCACCCTGCTGCCCCAGCACACAACAGCAAACATGATAGTGTGGCGACCCACTTTCTGCACAGGTGAACCGGCTCACAAATAGCCAGCGTGCGGGGGGAGACTTTGGTAATGCACCTCTGACATCATTTCCGCCCGGAGAGGGCGGGCGCGAGGGATTAAATGCCAGCGCAGCAAAGTTTGAATAAACTAGTCTCGAAACGACTTACCGACTGCGTGTCGTTATTTCAGTGCTGTGTTTAGCACATCGCTACATTGGTGACCCCGACGGTCCAAATGGGATTTGGACCAAAGATGACCAACTCTTCATCTGTTCACGCAGTTTCGCTAAAGCTGCCGACTTTCTGGACGCTGCGACCACGCGTGTCGTTAGCCAAGCAGAAGCCCAGTTCCAGATTTGGCAGATATCCTCTGATTCCACACGTTACTACCACATGGTGAGCGCCCTTGACCAGGAGATGGCTGCCCAGGTTGAGGATTTCATACAGTCACCCCCGGAAGAAGGCAAATATGAAGCATTCAAAGCGCTGCTCATTGGGACCTTTGGCCTCTCACGGCGTGAGCAGGGTGCCCGCCTGCTTCACCTGGATGGTTTGGGAGACAGGCTGCCGTTAGCATTGATGAACGAGATGCTGTCCCTGGCTGACGGACACAAGCCCTGCCTCATGTTCGAGCAAGCGTTCCTGGAGCAACTGCCCGAGGACATACATCTGCTGCTGGCCGACACAGATTTCAGCGACCCCCGGAAGGTGGCGGCCTGGGTAGACGTACTATGGAAAGCCAAGAGAGAGAGCGTGGTGTCCGTCCGTCAGATTACCAGGCCACGCGCCCAACAGCGGACCAGACCAAGCCTGGCAGGGGGGCACACACAACACAGGCAGGAGTGAGGAGGCCAGTGAACAGTGGTGTTTCTACCACCAGCGGTGGGGCACAGAAGCCCACCGTTGTCACCCGCCCTGCAAGGCCAGGGCCATAGCCCGCTGCCACTAATGACTATGGCGGCTGGCCACCAGGACAGCCTCTTGTACGTCTGGGACAAACAGTCGGGACGCCGCTTCTTGGTCGACACCGGAGCGGAGATCAGCGTCTTGTCCCCGACAGGGTACGACACCCGCAACAGGAAGCCAGGACCCACCCTGAGGGCTGCAAATGGCAGCACGATACGGACCTATGGCACCCGCACAGTGCAGCTGCAGTTGGGTGCCAGCCAGTTCAAGCGGGACTTCACACTGGCCGCGGTGGCCCAACCACTCCTGGGGGCGGACTTCTTGCGAGCTCGCAGCCTGCTGGTCGACTTGCAAGGGAAAAGACTGGTACATGCCGAGACTTTCCAAATGTTCTCCCTGGGTGAAGCCAAGTTGCCGGCCCCACACCTGGACTCCATCACGCTGTCAGACAACGAATTCACCAGAATCCTGGCGGACTTTCCATCAATTCTGGCACCGCAGTTCACGGCAGCCATGCCCAGACACGGGATACAGCACCACATCCCGACCCAGGGACCACCCCTCCAAGCCCGCACACGAAGGCTCACCCCGGAAAAGCTCCGGCTGGTGAAGGAGGAGTTCAAGAGGATGGAGGAATTGGGGATCGTACGGAGGTCTGACAGCCCATGGGCCTCCCCCCTGCACATGGTGCACAAAGCAGCTGGGGGTTGGAGACCATGCGACGACTACCGCAGACTGAACGAGGCTACAACACCGGATACCTACCCCGTGCCGCACATACAGGACTTTGCAGCAAACCTTTCCAATCATTTCCAAAGTAGACCTCGTCCGGGGATACCATCAAATCCTGGTGCACCCTGAAGACATCCCCAAAACAGCACTCACCACCCCGTTCCGCCTGTTCGAATTCCTCCGAATGCCGTTCAGCCTGAAGAATGCCGCACAGACGTTCCAGCGGCTAATGGACGCGGTGGGATGTGACCTGGACTTTGCGTTCATTTATTTGGACGACATCCTTACAGCCAGCAGTAGTCGCCAGGAGCATCTGTCTCACCTCCACCAGCTCTACTCCCGCCTGAGTGATTTCGGCCTCATGATCAACCCGGCCAAATGCCAGTTCAGTCTCGATACCATCGACAGGATTACCAAAGACGGGGCAACACCTCTGCCCGCCAAGGTAGACGCGATCCGCCGCTTTGCCTGGCCCAACACGGTCAAAGACCTACAGGAGTTCGTTGGTGTGGTGAATTTCTACCACCGTTTCCTCCCCTCAGCAGCCCGTATCATGCGCCCTTTATACACCCTGATGTCTGGTAAAGGCAAGGACATTACTTGAGACGAGAAGGCTGTGGCCGCTTTCGTTAAAGCCAAGGAAACCTTGGCAGATGCCGCGATGCTGGTGCACCCCAGAACGGACGTTCCAACCGCACTCACGGTGGACATATCCGACACAGCAGTCGGTGGGGTGCTGGAGCAGCTCATCAAGGGGCGCTGGCAACCCCTGGTGTTCTTCAGCAAGCACCTACGACCACCCGAACTCAAGTACAGTGCTTTCGACCGGGAGCTGTTGGCACTATATCTGGCAATCTGGCATTTCAGGTACTTCTTAGAAGGCAGGCAGATCACCACGTTCACGGACCACAAACCGTTGACCTTCGCATTCACGAAGGTGTCTGATCCCTGGTCGGCTCGCCAGCAGCGACATCTGTCCTACATCTCCGAGTACACGACGGACATCCAGCATGTCTCGGGGAAGAACAACGTCGTGGTGGATGCACTCTCCAGACCAGCTGTCCAGGCCCTGTCCCTGGGGGTGGACTATGCAGCACTGGCAGAGGCGCAGCAGGCAGACGATGGGATGCCCAGCTACAGGACCGCAGTCTTGGGTTTGCAGCTGCAGGACTTTCTCGTAGGCCCAGGTGAGAGGACCCTCCTGTGCGATGTGGCTACTGGCCAACCTCGCCCCATTGTCCTGGCAGCCTGGAGGCGGCGAGTTTTCGACTCCATACACGGTTTGGCGCACCCATCTATCAGGACAACCGTCCGGCTGGTCTCCAGCAAGTTCGCGTGGCACGGACTTCGCAAGCAGGTCAGTGAATGGGCCAGAATGTGCACGCAGTGCCAAACAGCCAAGGTGCAGCGGCACACTAAAGCCCCGCCACAGCAGTTCGAACCCACCCACCGGAGGTTCAACCACATTCATGTGGATATCGTGGGCCCCCTACCAGTGTCCCGAGGAGCATGGTACCTCCTAACTATGGTAGACCGGTTCACGAGGTGGCCAGAGGCGGTCCCGCTCCCCGACACATCTGCTGATTCCTGCGTCCGAGCACTGATCGCAACCTGGGTAGCATGCTTCGGGGTACCGGCCCACATTACCTCCGACAGAGGTGCCCAGTTCACCTCCAGCCTATGGTCGGCTGTGGCCAGCCTGTTAGGAACGCAGCTACACCACACAACTGCCTACCACCTGCAGTCGAACAGACTGGTGGAACGCTTCCACCATCACTTGAAGTCGGCTCTCATGGCCCGCCTGAGAGGACCTAACTGGGTGGACGAGCTTCCCTGGGTCCTGCTTGGAATTCGCACAACGCCCAAAGAGGATCTGCACGCCTCGTTGGCCGAGTTGGTCTACGGCGTGCCCCTGGCCATCCCAGGTGAGTTCATACCAGCCCCAAGGGGGCAAGAGGAAGAACCCGCAGCTGTCCTGGACAGACCATGCGAAAGGCTCGGCAACCTGACCCCCGTACCGACTTCACAGCACAGACAGACCCCGACCCATGTACCCAAAGACCAGCAGAACTGTAAGTTTGTGTTTGTACGAAGGGGTGGACACCGAGCACCGCTACAGTGGCCGTACGAGGGGCCATTCCAGGTGATCAACAACAACGGGTCCACGTACGTTCTGGACATTGGGGGGAAAAGAGGAGGTTTTCAAGGTGGACCGACTCAAACCAGCCCATGTGGACGGCGCAGCCAGTTGAGGTTCAGGCACTGCAGCGCAGAGGCAGACCTCCCAAACAGAGGCTGATCCTGACTGTGGACATTGGGGGGGTGTATCGCCGGTTCTGGGGGGGGGATTATGTGGCGACCCACTTTCTGCGCAGCCGAACCGGCTCACAAGTAGCCAGCGCGCGGGGGGAGACTTTGGTATTGCACCTCTGACGTCATTTCCTCCCAGAGAGGGCGGGCGCGAGGGATTAAATGCCAGCGCCGCGAAGTTTGAATAAGCTCGTCTTGAAACAACTTACCGATTGCATGTCGTTACTTCAGCGCTGTGTGTAGCACATCGCTACAATAGCACTGGCCACCACAGACTTGTAGAACATCCTCAGCATTGTCTGGCAAATGTTAAAGGACCTCAGTCTCCTCAGGAAATAGAAACGGCTCTGACCCTTCTTGTAGACAGCCTCAGTGTTCTTTGACCAGTCCAGTTTATTGTCCATTCGTATCCCCAGGTATTTGTAATCCTCCACCATGTCCACACTGACCCCTTGGATGGAAACAGGGGTCACTGGTGCCTTAACCCTCCTCTGGTCCACCACCAGCTCCTTAGTCTTTTTCACATTAAGATGCAGATGATTCTGCTCGCACCATGTGACAAAGTTTCCCACCGTAGCCCTGTACTCAGCCTCATCTCCCTTGCTGATGCATCCAACTATGGCAGAGTCATCAGAAAACTTCTGAAGATGGAAAACTTAAGGAGTTTTGTTGAAGAGGTTACCAGGAAAGTTGATGAAGCAAAGTGGTGGATGATGTCTACATGGACTTTAGCAAGGCATTTGACAAGGTCCCGCATGGGAGGTTGGTCAGGAAGGTTCAGTCACTCAATATTCAGGATAAGGTAGTAAATTGGATTAGATATTGGCTTTTGGGAGAAGCCAGAGAGTGGTAGTAGATGGTTGCCTCTCTGACTGGAAACCTGTGACTGGGGAAGTGCTGCAGGGATCGGTGTTGGGTCCATTGTTGTTTGTCATCTATAACAATAATGTGGTTAACTGGATTAGCAAATTTGCAGATGACTCCATGATTGAGAGTGTAGAGGACAGCAAAGAAGACTATCATGGTTTGCAGAGGGATCTGGACCTGCTGGAAAATGGCAGATGAAATTTAATGCAGATAAGTGTGAGATATTCCTTTTTGGGAGGACCAATCGGGGTAGGTCTTACACAGTGAATGGTAGGGCACTGAGGAGTGTTGTAGAACAAATGGTTCTGGGAGTGGAGGTCCATAATTCATTGAAAGTAGATAGAGTCATAAAGAAAGCTTTTAGCACATTGGCCTTCATAAATTAAAGTGCAGAAGATGGGATGTTATGTTGAAATTGTATAAGACTTCGGTGAGGACTAATATGGAGTATTGTGTGCAGTTTTGGACTTGCAGAAAAGATGTAAATAAGGTTGAAAGGATACAGAGAAAGTTTACAAGGATGTTGCCAGACTAGAACCTGAGTTATAAGGAAAGATTGAATAGGTTAGGACTCTGTTTATTGAAATGTAGATTTAGGGGAGATTTAATAGAGGTATACTAAATTATAAGTGGTATAGATAGGGTAAATGCAAGCAGGCTTCTTCTGTTGAGGTCAAGGGTTGAGGGTGAAAGGTGAAAAGTTTAAGGGGAACATGAGGGCAAACATCTTCACTCAAAGGGCTGTGAGTGTGGAATGATCACGTGAACTCAATTTCAACATTTAAGAGAAGTTTAGATGGGTATATGGATAGTAGGCGTAGGGTGGCTAGGGGCAATGGGAGTAGGCAATTTAAATGGGTCAGATAGACTAGATAGGCCAAAAAGCCTGTTTCTGGCTGTATTTTTTAATGACTCTAGGGCTAAGATTACAGTAGGGTACAGATGGACTGGGAAAAAGGGCAAAGCAATGACAGATGGAAATTTCGCTCAGACAAATGTGAGGTGATGCATTTTGGGAAGTTTGACCAGGACAGGAGTTACACAGTGAATGGCAGGGCCCTGAGGTTTGTTGTGGAACAGATGGACCCTGGGATATGGGTCCAAGGTTTTCTGAAAGTGGCAACATAATAGTCAGTGTCTCACACCAGCAATTGAGGATCTAGTCAGTGATGCCAGTGACAGGTGGGAAGACACGTTGTAATGAGAATATCTGGTGGTTGCAACTGGTTTAGATTGAGTGAGTGAGTGAAATATTGGCAAGTGGAATTTAACTTAAGAAGGTGTCAGATCATGAATTGGGTTAAAGGAAACTGAAGGAAGATCTTTGTCTAAATGGTGAACTTTTGCAAAAACGTTCCCAAGCATGAATCACAAAATATTTTTTGACAGGTGCAGCAAGGCATTTGGAAGCCAAATGGCATCTAGGCCTTTATTGCAAGAGGGTTGGAGTTTAGTAACAGGGAAGTGTGTTTACAATTATACAGGGTGAGGGCACATCTGGACTATAGTGCACAACTTTGGTCTCCTTGTTTAAGAAGGAATAACCTTAGAAAGACACTGAAGAAGGCTACGCCAGGATAATTCCTAGGATGAAAAGATTGTCTTTTCATGAGGAACTGAAGAAACTAGGGTAACGTACTTTGAAGCCAAGGGTAATCTTTTCAAAACATTTAACTTGCTGGTGGATGGTTGAAGTTGAGATGGTTTCACTGGTGGGTGGATCTACTACGGGGGGGGGGGGGCAGGTTATTCTAAAATGAGGTGTATAGGAAGTGGTGGGCGTCTGGAATTCCCTGCTCCAGGAGATGTGGAGGAACTGAGAGAGGACTAGATATATTTATGTACAGTAAGTTCGAGTCTATGACTCTCTGAAAGTGGCTGCACAAGTTGATAGGGTGGTATAGAAGGAGCATGGCATGCTATTATTAGTAATGGCAATGAGTTCAGGAGTCAGAAAATTATATTGCAGCTTTATGAAGTCCAGTTAGGCTGCATCTGGACTATAGGAAGGGTACTGAGGCTTTGGAGAGGTTGTAGAACTTTAGCAGGATGCTGCCTGACCTAGAGGACATGCTGTAAGGTGAGGGCTGCTTTCTCTGGAGTGGTGGGCACTGAGGGGAGCCTGATAGAAGTTTTTTTAAATTATTAGAGGCATAGATATGGTAGTTAGCAGTATCTTTTACCCAAGTTCGAAATGTCTAATACCACAAGGTATGTGTTTCAAAGGAGATGTGTGGGGCAGATCTATTTTTAAAAGAACACGGAGGATGTCAGGAATGTGCTGCTAGGGGTGCTGGTGGAGGTACGTACATAGAAGCTTCTAGATCAGCACATGACGTACAGGGAGCGCAGGGATTTGTATATTGTGTAGGCAGAAGAGGTGAGTTTACTTTGGTCATTTAATTACCAATTTAGGTAGGTTGGTACAACATCCAGAGCTGTTCTGTGTTCTTTATTCTACCAAGGAAGTGAGGGTTACGGGGATGTCTGAGAAAGGGAGAAGAGCCTGGGGCCAGATCAGCCGTGATCATATTGGAAAGCAAGGCTCGCCTGCGCCTGTTCGAAGTTCAACCACTCCAGCTCCCGACGCTTTGTATCAGAATAGCTTTTTTATTGGAAATGATTCACAAGGAAATCAGACACAGACAATAGTCAGAGCAGCTCGACATATCCACCCTGAAGTACACGAGTTCACTCCAGTGGAGCGGACACCGCCTATACATCCACAAAGTTCTCACAGCACATACATCTCATATAAAAAACAGCTTAACACCTACAGGTTACTTACATATCACATCGATGCAGGAAACCACTCCACACTCGTCACAGATCAGATTTACTCCACATAAACGCACAAACCCTCAGGATTTCTTTTCTGTATTTGCTACACATGCATGTGTGTTGTGCTTTACTCTTATCACCGGTGAGAGGAGAAGAGAGAACCAGTGACAACTGATGGTCATAGGCAAAGAGCCAGGGTACAAAGACTTACAGTCAGAGATGGTTCTCACCTCTTTAGTATTAGTCCCACAGATCACAGTGCCAGGCTTTGTGTGTGCAGAAAACACTCGTACTGGAAAGATGTGACCCCTCAATCTGTCCCCAACTCAGTCCACACACACAAATCCAACAACAGCACTCTCTCTATCACACACACACACACATCTGACAACAGCACTCTCTCTATCACACACACACACATCTGAAAACAGCACTCTGTCTATCACACTCACACACATATGACAGCAGCACTCTCACAATCACACTCACACACATCCGACAACATCACAATCTCTATCACACAGTCACAAACATCTGACAACATCACACTCTGTCACACACACACACATCTGATAACAGCACTCTCTCTATCACACTCACATACATCTGACAACATCACTCTCTCTATCACACACACACACACCTGACAACAGCACTCTCTCTATCACACACACACACATCTGACAACAGCAATCTCTCTATCACACACACACACACATCTGACAACAGCACTCTGTCTATCACACTCACACACATATGACAGCAGCACTCTCACAATCACACTCACACACATCCGACAACATCACAATCTCTATCACACAGTCACAAACATCTGACAACATCACACTCTGTCACACACTCACACACATCTGACAACAGCACTCTCCCTATCACACACACACATCTGACAACAGCACTCTCTCTATCACCCACACACACAGATCTGATAACAGCACTCTATCACACACACATCTGACAACATCACTCTCTCTATCACACTCACACACATCTGACAAAAGCAGTCTGTCTATCACACATACACACATCTGACAATATCACTCTCTCTATCACACACAAGTACACACATCTGACAACAGCACTCTCTCTATCACACTCACACACATCTGACAACAGCGCTCTGTCTATCACACACACACACATCTGACAATATCACTCTCTCTATCACACACAAACACACACATCTGACAACATCACTCTCTCTATCACACTCACACACATCGAACAACAGCAATCTCTCTATCACACATACACACATCTGACAATATCACTCTCTCTATCACACACAAACACACACATCTGACAACATCACTCTCTCTATCACACTCACACACATCGAACAACAGCAATCTCTCTATCACACACACACACATCTGACAACATCACTATCTCACACAAACACACACATCTGATAACATCACTCTCTCTATCACACTCACACACATCTGACAACAGCGCTCTGTCTATCACACTCACACACATCGAACAACAGCAATCTCTCTATCACACACACACACATCTGACAACAGCGCTCTCTCTATCACACTCACACACATCTGACAACAGCGCTCTGTCTATCACACTCACACACATCGAACAACAGCAATCTCTCTATCACACACACACACATCTGACAACAGCGCTCTGTCTATCACACGCACACACATCTTTCAACAGTACTCTCTGTATCACACACACTCATCTGACAACATCACTCTCCCTATCACACTCACACACATCGAACAACAGCACTCTCTCGATCACACACACACACATCTGACAATATCACTCTCTCTATCACACACAAACACACACATCTGACAACATCACTCTCTCTATCACACTCACACACATCGAACAACAGCAATCTCTCTATCACACATACACACATCTGACAATATCACTCTCTCTATCACACACAAACACACACATCTGACAACATCACTCTATCACACTCACACACATCGAACAACATCACTCTCTCTATCACACTCACACACATCGAACAACAGCACTCTCTCTATCACACACACATCTGACAACAGCACTCTCTCTATCACACACACACACATCGAACAACATCACTCTCTCTATCACACACACACACATCTGACAACATCACTCTCTCTATCACACTCACACACATCGAACAACAGCACTCTCTCTATCACACACACACACATTTGACAACATCACTCTCTCACACAAACACACACATCTGACAACATCACTCTCTCTATCACACACACATCTGACAACAGCACTCTCTCTATCACCCACACACACAGATCTGATAACATCACTATCTCTAACACATACACACACATCTGACAACATCACTCTCTCTATCACACTCACACACATCGAACAACAGCACTCTCTCTATCACACGCACACACATCTGACAACAGTACTCTCTGTATCACACACACTTATCTGACAACATCACTCTCCCTATCACACTCACACACATCGAACAACAGCACTCTCTCTATCACACACACACACATTTGACAACATCACTCTCTCACACAAACACACACATCTGACAACAGCACTCTCTCTATCACACACATACACATCTGACAACAGCACTCTCTCTATCACACTCACACACATCTGACAACAGCACTCTCTCTATCACACACATACACATCTGACAACATCACTCTCTCACACAAACACACACATCTGACAACATCACTCTCTCTATCACACTCACACACATCGAACAACAGCACTCTCTCTATCACACGCACACACATCTGACAACAGTACTCTCTGTATCACACACACTTATCTGACAACATCACTCTCTCTATCACACTCACACACATCTGACAACAGCACTCTCTCTATCACACACACACACACACATCTGACAACAGCACTCTCTCTATCACACACATACACATCTGACAACAGCACTCTCTCTATCACACACATACACATCTGACAACAGCACTCTCTCTATCACACACACACACACACACACATCTGACAACAGCACTCTCTCTATCACACACATACACATCTGACAACAGCACTCTCTCTATCACACTCACACACATCTGACAACAGCACTCTCTCTATCACACACATACACATCTGACAACATCACTCTCTCACACAAACACACACATCTGACAACATCACTCTCTCTATCACACTCACACACATCGAACAACAGCACTCTCTCTATCACACGCACACACATCTGACAACTGTACTCTCTGTATCACACACACTTATCTGACAACATCACTCTCTCTATCACACTCACACACATCGAACAACAGCACTCTCTCTATCACACACACACACATTTGACAACATCACTCTCTCACACAAACACACACATCTGACAACAGCACTCTCTCTATCACACACATACACATCTGACAACAGCACTCTCTCTATCACACACACACACACACATCTGACAACAGCACTCTCTCTATCACACACATACACATCTGACAACAGCACTCTCTCTATCACACACATACACATCTGACAACAGCACTCTCTCTATCACACACACACACACACACATCTGACAACAGCACTCTCTCTATCACACACATACACATCTGACAAAAGCACTCTCTCTATCACACTCACACACATCTGACAACAGCACTCTCTCTATCACACACATACACATCTGACAACATCACTCTCTCACACAAACACACACATCTGACAACATCACTCTCTCTATCACACTCACACACATTTGACAACATCACTCTCTCTATCACACTCACACACATCTGACAACAGCACTCTCTCTATCACCCACACACATCTGACAACAGCACTCTCACTCTATCACCCACACACACATCTGACAACAGCACTCTCTCTCTCTCACACACACACACATCTGAAAACAGCACTCTCTCTGTCACACACACACACATCTGACAACATCACTCTCTCTATCAAACACACACACATCTGACAACAGCATTCTCTCTATCACACACAAACACATCTGACAACATCACTCTCTCTATCAAACACACACACATCTGACAACAACACTCTCTCAATCACACACATACAGACATATGTCAACAGCACACTGTCTATCACACACACACATCCAACAACAGCAATCTCTCTATCACACACACACACACACATCTGACAACAGCACTCTCTCTGTCACAGACACACATATGACAACAGCACTCAATCACCCACACACACAGATCTGACAACATCACACTCTCTATCACACACAAACACATCTATAAACAGCACTCTCTCTGTCACACACACACACATCTGACCACAGCACTCTCTCTACCACTCACACACACATCTGACAACAGCATTCTCTCTATCACACACAAACACACACACCTGACAACAGCACTCTCTCTATCACACACACACAGACATCTGTCAACAGCACATTGTCTATCACACACACACACATCCAACAACAGCAATCTCTCTATCACACACACACACACACATCTGACAACAGCACTCTCTCTATCACACTCACACACATCGAACAACAGCACTCTCTCTATCACACTCACACACATCTGACAACAGCACTCTCTCTATCACACTCACACACATCGAACAACAGCACTCTCTCTATCACACACACACACATTTGACAACATCACTCTCTCACACAAACACACACATCTGACAACATCACTCTCTCTATCACACTCACACACATCTGACAACAGCACTCTCTCTATCACACACATACACATCTGACAACATCACTCTCTCACACAAACACACACATCTGACAACATCACTCTCTCTATCACACTCACACACATCTGACAACATCACTCTCTCTATCACACACATACACATCTGACAACAGCACTCTCTCTATCACACTCACACACATCTGACAACAGCACTCTCTCTATCACACTCACACACATCTGACATTACTGTCTCTATCACACACACACATCTGACAACATCACTCTCTCTATCACACACACACACACACACATCTGACAACAGCACTCTCTCTATCACACACATACACATCTGACAACAGCACTCTCTCTATCACACACATACACATCTGACAACAGCACTCTCTCTATCACACACACACACACACACACATCTGACAACAGCACTCTCTCTATCACACACATACACATCTGACAACAGCACTCTCTCTATCACACTCACACACATCTGACAACAGCACTCTCTCTATCACACACATACACATCTGACAACATCACTCTCTCACACAAACACACACATCTGACAACATCACTCTCTCTATCACACTCACACACATCGAACAACAGCACTCTCTCTATCACACGCACACACATCTGACAACTGTACTCTCTGTATCACACACACTTATCTGACAACATCACTCTCTCTATCACACTCACACACATCTGACAACAGCACTCTCTCTATCACACTCACACACATCGAACAACAGCACTCTCTCTATCACACGCACACACATCTGACAACAGTACTCTCTGTATCACACACACTTATCTGACAACATCACTCTCCCTATCACACTCACACACATCGAACAACAGCACTCTCTCTATCACACACACACACATTTGACAACATCACTCTCTCACACAAACACACACATCTGACAACATCACTCTCTCTATCACACTCACACACATCTGACAACAGCACTCTCTCTATCACACACATACACATCTGACAACATCACTCTCTCACACAAACACACACATCTGACAACATCACTCTCTCTATCACACTCACACACATCTGACAACATCACTCTCTCTATCACACACATACACATCTGACAACAGCACTCTCTCTATCACACTCACACACATCTGACAACAGCACTCTCTCTATCACACTCACACACATCTGACATTACTGTCTCTATCACACACACACATCTGACAACATCACTCTCTCTATCACACACACACACACACACATCTGACAACAGCACTCTCTCTATCACACACATACACATCTGACAACAGCACACTCTCTATCACACACATACACATCTGACAACAGCACTCTCTCTATCACACACATACACATCTGACAACAGCACTCTCTCTATCTCACACACACACACACACACACATCTGACAACAGCACTCTCTCTATCACACACATACACATCTGACAACAGCACTCTCTCTATCACACTCACACACATCTGACAACAGCACTCTCTCTATCACACACATACACATCTGACAACATCACTCTCTCACACAAACACACACATCTGACAACATCACTCTCTCTATCACACTCACACACATCGAACAACAGCACTCTCTCTATCACACGCACACACATCTGACAACTGTACTCTCTGTATCACACACACTTATCTGACAACATCACTCTCTCTATCACACTCACACACATCTGACAACAGCACTCTCTCTATCACACTCACACACATCTGACATTACTGTCTCTATCACACACACACATCTGACAACATCACTCTCTCTATCACACACACACACACACACATCTGACAACAGCACTCTCTCTATCACACACATACACATCTGACAACAGCACTCTCTCTATCACACACATACACATCTGACAACAGCACTCTCTCTATCACACACACACACACACACACATCTGACAACAGCACTCTCTCTATCACACACATACACATCTGACAACAGCACTCTCTCTATCACACTCACACACATCTGACAACAGCACTCTCTCTATCACACACATACACATCTGACAACATCACTCTCTCACACAAACACACACATCTGACAACATCACTCTCTCTATCACACTCACACACATCGAACAACAGCACTCTCTCTATCACACGCACACACATCTGACAACTGTACTCTCTGTATCACACACACTTATCTGACAACATCACTCTCTCTATCACACTCACACACATCTGACAACAGCACTCTCTCTATCACACTCACACACATCGAACAACAGCACTCTCTCTATCACACGCACACACATCTGACAACAGTACTCTCTGTATCACACACACTTATCTGACAACATCACTCTCCCTATCACACTCACACACATCGAACAACAGCACTCTCTCTATCACACACACACACATTTGACAACATCACTCTCTCACACAAACACACACATCTGACAACATCACTCTCTCTATCACACTCACACACATCTGACAACAGCACTCTCTCTATCACACACATACACATCTGACAACATCACTCTCTCACACAAACACACACATCTGACAACATCACTCTCTCTATCACACTCACACACATCTGACAACATCACTCTCTCTATCACACACATACACATCTGACAACAGCACTCTCTCTATCACACTCACACACATCTGACAACAGCACTCTCTCTATCACACTCACACACATCTGACATTACTGTCTCTATCACACACACACATCTGACAACATCACTCTCTCTATCACACACACACACACACACATCTGACAACAGCACTCTCTCTATCACACACATACACATCTGACAACAGCACTCTCTCTATCACACACATACACATCTGACAACAGCACTCTCTCTATCACACACACACACACACACACATCTGACAACAGCACTCTCTCTATCACACACATACACATCTGACAACAGCACTCTCTCTATCACACTCACACACATCTGACAACAGCACTCTATCACACACATACACATCTGACAACATCACTCTCTCACACAAACACACACATCTGACAACATCACTCTCTCTATCACACTCACACACATCGAACAACAGCACTCTCTCTATCACACGCACACACATCTGACAACTGTACTCTCTGTATCACACACACTTATCTGACAACATCACTCTCTCTATCACACTCACACACATCTGACAACAGCACTCTCTCTATCACACTCACACACATCGAACAACAGCACTCTCTCTATCACACGCACACACATCTGACAACAGTACTCTCTGTATCACACACACTTATCTGACAACATCACTCTCCCTATCACACTCACACACATCGAACAACAGCACTCTCTCTATCACACACACACACATTTGACAACATCACTCTCTCACACAAACACACACATCTGACAACAGCACTCTCTCTATCACACACATACACATCTGACAACAGCACTCTCTCTATCACACACACACACACACATCTGACAACAGCACTCTCTCTATCACACACATACACATCTGACAACAGCACTCTCTCTATCACACACATACACATCTGACAACAGCACTCTCTCTATCACACACACACACACACACATCTGACAACAGCACTCTCTCTATCACACACATACACATCTGACAAAAGCACTCTCTCTATCACACTCACACACATCTGACAACAGCACTCTCTCTATCACACACATACACATCTGACAACATCACTCTCTCACACAAACACACACATCTGACAACATCACTCTCTCTATCACACTCACACACATTTGACAACATCACTCTCTCTATCACACTCACACACATCTGACAACAGCACTCTCTCTATCACCCACACACATCTGACAACAGCACTCTCACTCTATCACCCACACACACATCTGACAACAGCACTCTCTCTCTCTCACACACACACACATCTGAAAACAGCACTCTCTCTGTCACACACACACACATCTGACAACATCACTCTCTCTATCAAACACACACACATCTGACAACAGCATTCTCTCTATCACACACAAACACATCTGACAACATCACTCTCTCTATCAAACACACACACATCTGACAACAACACTCTCTCAATCACACACATACAGACATATGTCAACAGCACACTGTCTATCACACACACACATCCAACAACAGCAATCTCTCTATCACACACACACACACACATCTGACAACAGCACTCTCTCTGTCACAGACACACATATGACAACAGCACTCAATCACCCACACACACAGATCTGACAACATCACACTCTCTATCACACACAAACACATCTATAAACAGCACTCTCTCTGTCACACACACACACATCTGACCACAGCACTCTCTCTACCACTCACACACACATCTGACAACAGCATTCTCTCTATCACACACAAACACACACACCTGACAACAGCACTCTCTCTATCACACACACACAGACATCTGTCAACAGCACATTGTCTATCACACACACACACATCCAACAACAGCAATCTCTCTATCACACACACACACACACATCTGACAACAGCACTCTCTCTATCACACTCACACACATCGAACAACAGCACTCTCTCTATCACACTCACACACATCTGACAACAGCACTCTCTCTATCACACTCACACACATCGAACAACAGCACTCTCTCTATCACACACACACACATTTGACAACATCACTCTCTCACACAAACACACACATCTGACAACATCACTCTCTCTATCACACTCACACACATCTGACAACAGCACTCTCTCTATCACACACATACACATCTGACAACATCACTCTCTCACACAAACACACACATCTGACAACATCACTCTCTCTATCACACTCACACACATCTGACAACATCACTCTCTCTATCACACACATACACATCTGACAACAGCACTCTCTCTATCACACTCACACACATCTGACAACAGCACTCTCTCTATCACACTCACACACATCTGACATTACTGTCTCTATCACACACACACATCTGACAACATCACTCTCTCTATCAAACACACACACATCTGACAACAGCATTCTCTCTATCACACACAAACACATCTGACAACATCACTCTCTCTATCAAACACACACACATCTGACAACAACACTCTCTCGATCACACACACACAGACATATGTCAACAGCACACTGTCTATCACACACACACACATCCAACAACAGCAATCTCTCTATCACACACACACACACATCTGACAACAGCACTCTCTCTGTCACATACACACATCTGAAAACAGCACTCTCTCTATCACAAACACACACATATGACAACAGCACTCAATCACCCACACACACAGATCTGACAACATCACACTCTCTATCACACACAAACACATCTATAAACAGCACTCTCTCTGTCACACACACACACATCTGACAACAGCACTCTCTCTACCACTCACACACACATCTGACAACAGCATTCTCTCTATCACACACAAACACACACACCTGACAACAGCACTCTCTCTATCACACACACACAGACATCTGTCAACAGCACATTGTCTATCACACACACACACACATCCAACAACAGCAATCTCTCTATCACACACACACACACATCTGACAACAGCACTCTGTCTATCACACTCACACACATCTGACAACAGCACTCTCTCTATCACACTCACACACATCGAACAACAGCACTCTCTCTATCACACGCACACAGACATCTGTCAACAGCACATTGTCTATCACACACACACACACATCCAACAACAGCAATCTCTCTATCACACACACACACACATCTGACAACAGCACTCTGTCTATCACACTCACACACATATGACAGCAGCACTCTCACAATCACACTCACACACATCCGACAACATCACAATCTCTATCACACAGTCACAAACATCTGACAACATCACACTCTGTCACACACACACACATCTGATAACAGCACTCTGTCTATCACACACACACATCTGACAACAGCACTCTGTCTATCACACTCACACACATATGACAGCAGCACTCTCACAATCACACTCACACACATCCGACAACATCACAATCTCTATCACACAGTCACAAACATCTGACAACATCACACTCTGTCACACACTCACACACATCTGATAACAGCACTCTGTCTATCACACTCACACTCACACACATCTGACAACATCACTCTCTCTATCACACTCACACACATCTGACAACAGCACTCTCTCCATCACATTCACACACATCGGACAACATCACTCTCCCTATCACACTCACACACATCGAACAACAGCACTCTCTCTATCACACAGACACACATTTGACAACATCACTCTCTCACACAAACACACACATCTGACAACATCACTCTCTCTATCACACTCACACACATCGAACAACAGCAATCTCTCTATCACACACACATCTGACAACAGTACTCTCTGTATCACACACACACATCTGACAACAGCACTCTCTCTATCACCCACACACACAGATCTGATAACAGCACTCTATCACACACACACACATCTGACAACATCACTCTCTCTATCACACTCACACACATCTGACAAAAGCAGTCTGTCTATCACACATACACACATCTGACAACAGCACTCTCTCTATCACACTCACACACATCTGACAACAGCACTCTCTCTATCACACTCACACACATCGAACAACAGCACTCTCTCTATCACACGCACACACATCTGACAACAGTACTCTCTGTATCACACACACTCATCTGACAACATCACTCTCCCTATCACACTCACACACATCGAACAACAGCACTCTCTCTATCACACACACACACACATTTGACAACATCACTCTCTCACACAAACACACACATCTGACAACAGCACTCTCTCTATCACACACATACACATCTGACAACAGCACTCTCTCTATCACACACAAACACATCTATAAACAGCACTCTCTCTGTCACACACACACACATCTGACAACAGCACTCTCTCTACCACTCACACACACATCTGACAACAGCATTCTCTCTATCACACACAAACACACACACCTGACAACAGCACTCTATCACACACACACAGACATCTGTCAACAGCACATTGTCTATCACACACACACACACATCCAACAACAGCAATCTCTCTATCACACACACACACACACATCTGACAACAGCACTCTGTCTATCACACTCACACACATATGACAGCAGAACTCTCACAATCACACTCACACACATCCGACAACATCACAATCTCTATCACACAGTCACAAACATCTGACAACATCACACTCTGTCACTCACTCACACACATCTGACAACATCACACTCTCTATCACACACAAACATATCTGACAACATCACTCTCTCTATCACACACACACATCTGACAACAGCATTCTCTCTATCACACAGAAACACACACATCTGACAACAGCACTCTCTCTATCACACACACACAAAGCTGACAACAGCACTCTGTCTATCACACACACACACACATCCAACAACAGCAATCTCTCTATCACACACACACACACATCTGACAACAGTACTCTGTCTATCACACTCACACACATCTGACAAAATCACACTCTGTCACACACTCACACACATCTGACAACATCACACTCTCTATCACACACACACACATCTGATAACAGCATTCTCTCTATCACACACAAACAGATACATCTGACAACAACACTGTCTCTATCACACACACGCAGACATATGTCAACAGCACACTGTCTATCACACACACACACATCCAACAACAGCAATCTCTCTATCACACACACACACACATCTGACAACAGCACTCTGTCTATCATGCACACACACATCTGACAACAGCACTTTCTCTATCACACAATCACACAGCTGGCATCAGCACTCTGTCTATCACACACACACACATCTGACAACACTCTCTCTATCACACACACACACATCTGTCAAAAATACTTTCGCTGTCACACACACTCACATCTGACAACAGCACTCTCTCTGTCACACACACACCTGACATCAGCACTCTCACTATCACACACACACACATCTGACAACATCACACTCTCTATCACACACAAACACATCTATAAACAGCACTCTCTCTACCACACACATACCCTTCTGACAACAGCATTCTCTCTCACACACAAACACACACACCTGACAACAGCACTCTCTCTATCACACACACACAGACATCTGTCAACAGCACATTGTCTATCACACACACACACACATCCAACAACAGCAATCTCTCTATCACACACACACACACATCTGACAACAGCACTCTGTCTATCACACTCACACACATATGACAGCAGCACTCTCACAATCACACTCACACACATCCGACAACATCACAATCTCTATCACACAGTCACAAACATCTGACAACATCACACTCTGTCACACACACACACATCTGACAACAGCACTCTGTCTATCACACTCACACACATATGACAGCAGCACTCTCACAATCACACTCACACACATCCGACAACATCACAATCTCTATCACACAGTCACAAACATCTGACAACATCACACTCTGTCACACACACACACATCTGATAACAGCACTCTGTCTATCACACTCACACTCACACACATCTGACAACATCACTCTCTCTATCACACTCACACACATCTGACAACAGCACTCTCTCTATCACACTCACACACAACTGACAACATCACTCTCCCTATCACACTCACACACATCGAACAACAGCACTCTCTCTATCACACACACACACATTTGACAACATCACTCTCTCACACAAACACACACATCTGACAACATCACTCTGTCTATCACACTCACACACATCGAACAACAGCAAACTCTCTATCACACACACATCTGACAACAGTACTCTCTGTATCACACACACACATCTGACAACAGCACTCTCTCTATCACCCACACACACAGATCTGATAACAGCACTCTATCACACACACACACATCTGACAACATCACTCTCTCTATCACACTCACACACATCTGACAAAAGCAGTCTGTCTATCACACATACACACATCTGACAATATCACTCTCTCTATCACACACAAGTACACACATCTGACAACAGCACTCTCTCTATCACACTCACACACATCGAACAACAGCACTCTCTCTATCACACACACACACACATTTGACAACATCACTCTCTCACACAAACACACACATCTGACAACAGCACTCTCTCTATCACACACATACACATCTGACAACAGCACTCTCTCTATCACACACAAACACATCTATAAACAGCACTCTCTCTGTCACACACACACACATCTGACAACAGCACTCTCTCTACCACTCACACACACATCTGACAACAGCATTCTCTCTATCACACACAAACACACACACCTGACAACAGCACTCTCTCTATCACACACACACAGACATCTGTCAACAGCACATTGTCTATCACACACACACACACATCCAACAACAGCAATCTCTCTATCACACACACACACACACATCTGACAACAGCACTCTGTCTATCACACTCACACACATATGACAGCAGAACTCTCACAATCACACTCACACACATCCGACAACATCACAATCTCTATCACACAGTCACAAACATCTGACAACATCACACTCTGTCACTCACTCACACACATCTGACAACATCACACTCTCTATCACACACAAACATATCTGACAACATCACTCTCTCTATCACACACACACATCTGACAACAGCTTTCTCTCTATCACACAGAAACACACACATCTGACAACAGCACTCTCTCTATCACACACACACAAAGCTGACAACAGCACTCTGTCTATCACACACACACACACATCCAACAACAGCAATCTCTCTATCACACACACACACACATCTGACAACAGTACTCTGTCTATCACACTCACACACATATGACAAAATCACACTCTGTCACACACTCACACACATCTGACAACATCACACTCTCTATCACACACACACACATCTGATAACAGCATTCTCTCTATCACACACAAACAGATACATCTGACAACAACACTGTCTCTATCACACACACGCAGACATATGTCAACAGCACACTGTCTATCGCACACACACACATCCAACAACAGCAATCTCTCTATCACACACACACACACATCTGACAACAGCACTCTGTCTATCATGCACACACACATCTGACAACAGCACTTTCTCTATCACACAATCACACAGCTGGCATCAGCACTCTGTCTATCACACACACACACATCTGACAACACTCTCTCTATCACACACACACACATCTGACAAAAATACTTTCGCTGTCACACACACTCACATCTGACAACAGCACTCTCTCTGTCACACACACACCTGACATCAGCACTCTCACTATCACACACACACAAATCTGACAACATCACACTCTCTATCACACACAAACACATCTATAAACAGCACTCTCTCTGTCACACACACACACATCTGACAACAGAACTCTCCCTACCACACACATACACATCTGACAACAGCATTCTCTCTCACACACAAACACACACACCTGACAACAGCACTCTCTCTATCACACACACACAGACATCTGTCAACAGCACATTGTCTATCACACACACACACACACATACAACAACAGCAATCTCTCTATCACACACACACACATCTGACAACAGCACTCTGTCTATCACACTCACACACATATGACAGCAGCACTCTCACAATCACACTCACACACATCCGACAACATCACAATCTCTATCACACAGTCACAAACATCTGACAACATCACACTCTGTCACACACACACACATCTGAAAACAGCACTCTCTCTGTCACACACACACACATCTGATAACAGCACTCTGTCTATCACACTCACACTCACACACATCTGACAACAACACTCTCTCTATCACACTCACACACATCGAACAACAGCACTCTCTCTATCACACACACATCTGACAACAGCACTCTCTCTATCACACTCACACACATATGACAGCAGAACTCTCACAATAACACTCACACACATCCGACAACATCACAATCTCTATCACACAGTCACAAACATCTGACAACATCACACTCTGTCACTCACTCACACACATCTGACAACATCACACTCTCTATCACACACAAACATATCTGACAACATCACTCTCTCTATCACACACACACATCTGACAACAGCATTCTCTCTATCACACAGAAACACACACATCTGACAACAGCACTCTCTCTATCACACACACACAAAGCTGACAACAGCACTCTGTCTATCACACACACACATCCAACAACAGCAATCTCTCTATCACACACACACACACATCTGACAACAGTACTCTGTCTATCACACTCACACACATCTGACAAAATCACACTCTGTCACACACTCACACACATCTGACAACATCACACTCTCTATCACACACACACACACATCTGATAACAGCATTCTCTCTATCACACACAAACAGATACATCTGACAACAACACTGTCTCTATCACACACACGCAGACATATGTCAACAGCACACTGTCTATCACACACACACACATCCAACAACAGCAATCTCTCTATCACACACACACACACACATCTGACAACAGCACTTTCTCTATCACACAATCACACAGCTGGCATCAGCACTCTGTCTATCACACACACACACATCTGACAAAAATACTTTCGCTGTCACACACACTCACATCTGACAACAGCACTCTCTCTGTCACACACACACCTGACATCAGCACTCTCACTATCACACACACACAAATCTGACAACATCACACTCTCTATCACACACAAACACATCTATAAACAGCACTCTCTCTGTCACACACACACACATCTGACAACAGAACTCTCCCTACCACACACATACACATCTGACAACAGCATTCTCTCTCACACACAAACACACACACCTGACAACAGCGCTCTCTCTATCACACACACAGAGACATCTGTCAACAGCACATTGTCTATCACACACACACACACACACATCCAACAACAGCAATCTCTCTATCACACACACACACACATCTGACAACAGCACTCTGTCTATCACACTCACACACATATGACAGCAGCACTCTCACAATCACACTCACACACATCCGACAACATCACAATCTCTATCACACAGTCACAAACATCTGACAACATCACACTCTGTCACACACACACACATCTGATAACAGCACTCTGTCTATCACACTCACACTCACACACATCTGACAACATCACTCTCTCTATCACACTCACACACATCTGACAACAGCACTCTCTCTATCACACACACACACATTTGACAACATCACTCTCTCACACAAACACACACATCTGACAACATCACTCTCTCTATCACACTCACACACATCTGACAACAGCACTCTCCCTATCACACTCACACACATCGAACAACAGCAATCTCTCTATCACACACACATCTGACAACAGTACTCTCTGTATCACACACACACATCTGACAACAGCACTCTCTCTATCACACACACACACAGATCTGATAACAGCACTCTATCACACACACAAACATCTGACAACATCACTCTCTCTATCACACTCACACACATCTGACAAAAGCAGTCTGTCTATCACACATACACACATCTGACAATATCACTCTCTCTATCACACACAAGTACACACATCTGACAACAGCACTCTCTCTATCACACTCACACACATCTGACAACAGCACTCTCTCTATCACACTCACACACATCGAACAACAGCACTCTCTCTATCACACGCACACACATCTGACAACAGTACTCTCTGTATCACACACACTCATCTGGCAACATCACTCTCCCTATCACACTCACACACATCGAACAACAGCACTCTCTCTATCACACACACACACATTTGACAACATCACTCTCTCACACAAACACACACATCTGACAACAGCACTCTCTCTATCACACACATACACATCTGACAACAGCACTCTCTCTATCACACACAAACACATCTATAAACAGCACTCTCTCTGTCACACACACACACACATCTGACAACAGCACTCTCTCTACCACTCACACACACATCTGACAACAGCATTCTCTCTATCACACACAAACACACACACCTGACAACAGCACTCTCTCTATCACACACACACAGACATCTGTCAACAGCACATTGTCTATCACACACACACACACATCCAACAACAGCAATCTCTCTATCACACACACACACACACATCTGACAACAGCACTCTGTCTATCACACTCACACACATATGACAGCAGAACTCTCACAATCACACTCACACACATCCGACAACATCACAATCTCTATCACACAGTCACAAACATCTGACAACATCACACTCTGTCACACACACACACACATCTGATAACAGCACTCTCTCTATCACACACACACATCTGACAACAGCATTCTCTCTATCACACAGAAACACACACATCTGACAACAGCACTCTCTCTATCACACACACACAAAGCTGACAACAGCACTCTGTCTATCACACACACACACACATCCAACAACAGCAATCTCTCTATCACACACACACACACACATCTGACAACAGTACTCTGTCTATCACACTCACACACATCTGACAAAATCACACTCTGTCACACACTCACACACATCTGACAACATCACACTCTCTATCACACACACACACACATCTGATAACAGCATTCTCTCTATCACACACAAACAGATACATCTGACAACAACACTGTCTCTATCACACACACGCAGACATATGTCAACAGCACACTGTCTATCACACACACACACACATCCAACAACAGCAATCTCTCTATCACACACACACACACATCTGACAACAGCACTCTGTCTATCATGCACACACACATCTGACAACAGCACTTTCTCTATCACACAATCACACAGCTGGCATCAGCACTCTGTCTATCACACACACACACATCTGACAAAAATACTTTCGCTGTCACACACACTCTCATCTGACAACAGCACTCTCTCTGTCACACACACACCTGACATCAGCACTCTCACTATCACACACACACACATCTGACAACATCACACTCTCTATCACACACAAACACATCTATAAACAGCACTCTCTCTGTCACACACACACACATCTGACAACAGAACTCTCTCTACCACACACACACACATCTGACAACAGCATTCTCTCTCACACACAAACACACACACCTGACAACAGCACTCTCTCTATCACACACACACAGACATCTGTCAACAGCACATTGTCTATCACACACACACACACATCCAACAACAGCAATCTCTCTATCACACACACACACATCTGACAACAGCACTCTGTCTATCACACGCACACACATATGACAGCAGCACTCTCACAATCACACTCACACACATCCGACAACATCACAATCTCTATCACACAGTCACAAACATCTGACAAAATCACACTCTGTCACTCACTCACACACATCTGAAAACAGCATTCTCTCTATCACACAGAAACACACACATCTGACAACAGCACTCTCTCTATCACACACACACAAAGCTGACAACAGCACTCTGTCTATCACACACACACACACATCCAACAACAGCAATCTCTCTATCACACACAAACACACATCTGACAACAGTACTCTGTCTATCACACTCACACACATCTGACAAAATCACACTCTGTCACACACTCACACACATCTGACAACATCACACTCTCTATCACACACACACACACATCTGATAACAGCATTCTCTCTATCACACACAAACACATACATCTGACAACAACACTGTCTCTATCACACACACGCAGACATATGTCAACAGCACACTGTCTATCACACACACACACATCCAACAACAGCAATCTCTCTATCACACACACACACACATCTGACAACAGCACTCTGTCTATCACACTCACACACATATGACAGCAGCACTCTCACAATCACACTCACACACATCTGACAACATCACAATCTCTATCACACAGTCACAAACATCTGACAACATCACACTCTGTCACACACTCACACACATCTGAAAACAGCACTCTCTCTGTCACACAGTCACACATCTGATAACAGCACTCTGTCTATCACACTCACACTCACACACATCTGACAACAGCACTCTCTCTATCACACACACACAGACATCTGTCAACAGCACATTGTCTATCACACACACACACACATCCAACAATAGCAATCTCTCTATCACACACACACACACATCTGACAACAGCACTCTGTCTATCACACTCACACACATATGACAGCAGCACTCTCACAATCACACTCACACACATCCGACAACATCACAATCTCTATCACACAGTCACAAACATCTGACAACATCACACTCTGTCACTCACTCACACACATCTGAAAACAGCACTCTGTCTATCACACACACACATCTGACAACAGCATTCTCTCTATCACACACACACAAAGCTGACAACAGCACTCTGTCTATCACACACACACACACATCCAACAACAGCAATCTCTCTATCACACTCAAACACACATCTGACAACAGTACTCTGTCTATCACACTCACACTCATCTGACAAAATCACACTCTGTCACACACTCACACACATCTGACAAAATCACACTCTGTCACTCACTCACACACATCTGAAAACAGCACTCTGTCTATCACACACACACACACATCCAACAACAGCAATCTCTCTATCACACACACACACACATCTGACAACAGCACTCTGTCTATCACACTCACACACATATGACAGCAGCACTCTCACAATCACACTCACACACATCCGACAACATCACAATCTCTATCACACAGTCACAAACATCTGACAAAATCACACTCTGTCACTCACTCACACACATCTGAAAACAGCACTCTGTCTATCACACACACACATCTGACAACAGCATTCTCTCTATCACACAGAAACACACACATCTGACAACAGCACTCTCTCTATCACACACACACAAAGCTGACAACAGCACTCTGTCTATCACACACACACACACATCCAACAACAGCAATCTCTCTATCACACACAAACACACATCTGACAACAGTACTCTGTCTATCACACTCACACACATCTGACAAAATCACACTCTGTCACACACTCACACACATCTGACAACATCACACTCTCTATCACACACACACACACATCTGATAACAGCATTCTCTCTATCACACACAAACAGATACATCTGACAACAACACTGTCTCTATCACACACACGCAGACATATGTCAACAGCACACTGTCTATCACACACACACACATCCAACAACAGCAATCTCTCTATCACACACACACACTCACATCTGACAACAGCACTCTCTCTGTCACACACACACCTGACATCAGCACTCTCACTATCACACACACACAAATCTGACAACATCACACTCTCTATCACACACAAACACATCTATAAACAGCACTCTCTCTGTCACACACACACACATCTGACAACAGAACTCTCCCTACCACACACATACACATCTGACAACAGCATTCTCTCTCACACACAAACACACACACCTGACAACAGCACTCTCTCTATCACACACACACAGACATCTGTCAACAGCACATTGTCTATCACACACACACACACACATACAACAACAGCAATCTCTCTATCACACACACACACATCTGACAACAGCACTCTGTCTATCACACTCACACACATATGACAGCAGCACTCTCACAATCACACTCACACACATCCGACAACATCACAATCTCTATCACACAGTCACAAACATCTGACAACATCACACTCTGTCACACACACACACATCTGAAAACAGCACTCTCTCTGTCACACACACACACATCTGATAACAGCACTCTGTCTATCACACTCACACTCACACACATCTGACAACAACACTCTCTCTATCACACTCACACACATCGAACAACAGCACTCTCTCTATCACACACACATCTGACAACAGCACTCTCTCTATCACACTCACACACATATGACAGCAGAACTCTCACAATAACACTCACACACATCCGACAACATCACAATCTCTATCACACAGTCACAAACATCTGACAACATCACACTCTGTCACTCACTCACACACATCTGACAACATCACACTCTCTATCACACACAAACATATCTGACAACATCACTCTCTCTATCACACACACACATCTGACAACAGCATTCTCTCTATCACACAGAAACACACACATCTGACAACAGCACTCTCTCTATCACACACACACAAAGCTGACAACAGCACTCTGTCTATCACACACACACATCCAACAACAGCAATCTCTCTATCACACACACACACACATCTGACAACAGTACTCTGTCTATCACACTCACACACATCTGACAAAATCACACTCTGTCACACACTCACACACATCTGACAACATCACACTCTCTATCACACACACACACACATCTGATAACAGCATTCTCTCTATCACACACAAACAGATACATCTGACAACAACACTGTCTCTATCACACACACGCAGACATATGTCAACAGCACACTGTCTATCACACACACACACATCCAACAACAGCAATCTCTCTATCACACACACACACACACATCTGACAACAGCACTTTCTCTATCACACAATCACACAGCTGGCATCAGCACTCTGTCTATCACACACACACACATCTGACAAAAATACTTTCGCTGTCACACACACTCACATCTGACAACAGCACTCTCTCTGTCACACACACACCTGACATCAGCACTCTCACTATCACACACACACAAATCTGACAACATCACACTCTCTATCACACACAAACACATCTATAAACAGCACTCTCTCTGTCACACACACACACATCTGACAACAGAACTCTCCCTACCACACACATACACATCTGACAACAGCATTCTCTCTCACACACAAACACACACACCTGACAACAGCGCTCTCTCTATCACACACACAGAGACATCTGTCAACAGCACATTGTCTATCACACACACACACACACACATCCAACAACAGCAATCTCTCTATCACACACACACACACATCTGACAACAGCACTCTGTCTATCACACTCACACACATATGACAGCAGCACTCTCACAATCACACTCACACACATCCGACAACATCACAATCTCTATCACACAGTCACAAACATCTGACAACATCACACTCTGTCACACACACACACATCTGATAACAGCACTCTGTCTATCACACTCACACTCACACACATCTGACAACATCACTCTCTCTATCACACTCACACACATCTGACAACAGCACTCTCTCTATCACACACACACACATTTGACAACATCACTCTCTCACACAAACACACACATCTGACAACATCACTCTCTCTATCACACTCACACACATCTGACAACAGCACTCTCCCTATCACACTCACACACATCGAACAACAGCAATCTCTCTATCACACACACATCTGACAACAGTACTCTCTGTATCACACACACACATCTGACAACAGCACTCTCTCTATCACACACACACACAGATCTGATAACAGCACTCTATCACACACACAAACATCTGACAACATCACTCTCTCTATCACACTCACACACATCTGACAAAAGCAGTCTGTCTATCACACATACACACATCTGACAATATCACTCTCTCTATCACACACAAGTACACACATCTGACAACAGCACTCTCTCTATCACACTCACACACATCTGACAACAGCACTCTCTCTATCACACTCACACACATCGAACAACAGCACTCTCTCTATCACACGCACACACATCTGACAACAGTACTCTCTGTATCACACACACTCATCTGGCAACATCACTCTCCCTATCACACTCACACACATCGAACAACAGCACTCTCTCTATCACACACACACACATTTGACAACATCACTCTCTCACACAAACACACACATCTGACAACAGCACTCTCTCTATCACACACATACACATCTGACAACAGCACTCTCTCTATCACACACAAACACATCTATAAACAGCACTCTCTCTGTCACACACACACACACATCTGACAACAGCACTCTCTCTACCACTCACACACACATCTGACAACAGCATTCTCTCTATCACACACAAACACACACACCTGACAACAGCACTCTCTCTATCACACACACACAGACATCTGTCAACAGCACATTGTCTATCACACACACACACACATCCAACAACAGCAATCTCTCTATCACACACACACACACACATCTGACAACAGCACTCTGTCTATCACACTCACACACATATGACAGCAGAACTCTCACAATCACACTCACACACATCCGACAACATCACAATCTCTATCACACAGTCACAAACATCTGACAACATCACACTCTGTCACACACACACACACATCTGATAACAGCACTCTCTCTATCACACACACACATCTGACAACAGCATTCTCTCTATCACACAGAAACACACACATCTGACAACAGCACTCTCTCTATCACACACACACAAAGCTGACAACAGCACTCTGTCTATCACACACACACACACATCCAACAACAGCAATCTCTCTATCACACACACACACACACATCTGACAACAGTACTCTGTCTATCACACTCACACACATCTGACAAAATCACACTCTGTCACACACTCACACACATCTGACAACATCACAGTCTCTATCACACACACACACACATCTGATAACAGCATTCTCTCTATCACACACAAACAGATACATCTGACAACAACACTGTCTCTATCACACACACGCAGACATATGTCAACAGCACACTGTCTATCACACACACACACACATCCAACAACAGCAATCTCTCTATCACACACACACACACATCTGACAACAGCACTCTGTCTATCATGCACACACACATCTGACAACAGCACTTTCTCTATCACACAATCACACAGCTGGCATCAGCACTCTGTCTATCACACACACACACATCTGACAAAAATACTTTCGCTGTCACACACACTCTCATCTGACAACAGCACTCTCTCTGTCACACACACACCTGACATCAGCACTCTCACTATCACACACACACACATCTGACAACATCACACTCTCTATCACACACAAACACATCTATAAACAGCACTCTCTCTGTCACACACACACACATCTGACAACAGAACTCTCTCTACCACACACACACACATCTGACAACAGCATTCTCTCTCACACACAAACACACACACCTGACAACAGCACTCTCTCTATCACACACACACAGACATCTGTCAACAGCACATTGTCTATCACACACACACACACATCCAACAACAGCAATCTCTCTATCACACACACACACATCTGACAACAGCACTCTGTCTATCACACTCACACACATATGACAGCAGCACTCTCACAATCACACTCACACACATCTGACAACATCACAATCTCTATCACACAGTCACAAACATCTGACAAAATCACACTCTGTCACTCACTCACACACATCTGAAAACAGCATTCTCTCTATCACACAGAAACACACACATCTGACAACAGCACTCTCTCTATCACACACACACAAAGCTGACAACAGCACTCTGTCTATCACACACACACACACATCCAACAACAGCAATCTCTCTATCACACACAAACACACATCTGACAACAGTACTCTGTCTATCACACTCACACACATCTGACAAAATCACACTCTGTCACACACTCACACACATCTGACAACATCACACTCTCTATCACACACACACACACATCTGATAACAGCATTCTCTCTATCACACACAAACACATACATCTGACAACAACACTGTCTCTATCACACACACGCAGACATATGTCAACAGCACACTGTCTATCACACACACACACATCCAACAACAGCAATCTCTCTATCACACACACACACACATCTGACAACAGCACTCTGTCTATCACACTCACACACATATGACAGCAGCACTCTCACAATCACACTCACACACATCTGACAACATCACAATCTCTATCACACAGTCACAAACATCTGACAACATCACACTCTGTCACACACTCACACACATCTGAAAACAGCACTCTCTCTGTCACACAGTCACACATCTGATAACAGCACTCTGTCTATCACACTCACACTCACACACATCTGACAACAGCACTCTCTCTATCACACACACACAGACATCTGTCAACAGCACATTGTCTATCACACACACACACACATCCAACAATAGCAATCTCTCTATCACACACACACACACATCTGACAACAGCACTCTGTCTATCACACTCACACACATATGACAGCAGCACTCTCACAATCACACTCACACACATCCGACAACATCACAATCTCTATCACACAGTCACAAACATCTGACAACATCACACTCTGTCACTCACTCACACACATCTGAAAACAGCACTCTGTCTATCACACACACACATCTGACAACAGCATTCTCTCTATCACACACACACAAAGCTGACAACAGCACTCTGTCTATCACACACACACACACATCCAACAACAGCAATCTCTCTATCACACTCAAACACACATCTGACAACAGTACTCTGTCTATCACACTCACACTCATCTGACAAAATCACACTCTGTCACACACTCACACACATCTGACAAAATCACACTCTGTCACTCACTCACACACATCTGAAAACAGCACTCTGTCTATCACACACACACACACATCCAACAACAGCAATCTCTCTATCACACACACACACACATCTGACAACAGCACTCTGTCTATCACACTCACACACATATGACAGCAGCACTCTCACAATCACACTCACACACATCCGACAACATCACAATCTCTATCACACAGTCACAAACATCTGACAAAATCACACTCTGTCACTCACTCACACACATCTGAAAACAGCACTCTGTCTATCACACACACACATCTGACAACAGCATTCTCTCTATCACACAGAAACACACACATCTGACAACAGCACTCTCTCTATCACACACACACAAAGCTGACAACAGCACTCTGTCTATCACACACACACACACATCCAACAACAGCAATCTCTCTATCACACACAAACACACATCTGACAACAGTACTCTGTCTATCACACTCACACACATCTGACAAAATCACACTCTGTCACACACTCACACACATCTGACAACATCACACTCTCTATCACACACACACACACATCTGATAACAGCATTCTCTCTATCACACACAAACAGATACATCTGACAACAACACTGTCTCTATCACACACACGCAGACATATGTCAACAGCACACTGTCTATCACACACACACACACACATCCAACAACAGCAATCTCTCTATCACACACACACACACATCTGACAACAGCACTCTGTCTATCATGCACACACACATCTGACAACAGCACTTTCTCTATCACACAATCACACAGCTGGCATCAGCACTCTGTCTATCACACACACACACATCTGACAAAAATACTTTCGCTGTCACACACACTCTCATCTGACAACAGCACTCTCTCTGTCACACACACACCTGACATCAGCACTCTCACTATCACACACACACACATCTGACAACATCACACTCTCTATCACACACAAACACATCTATAAACAGCACTCTCTCTGTCACACACACACACATCTGACAACAGAACTCTCTCTACCACACACACACACATCTGACAACAGCATTCTCTCTCACACACAAACACACACACCTGACAACAGCACTCTCTCTATCACACACACACAGACATCTGTCAACAGCACATTGTCTATCACACACACACACACATCCAACAACAGCAATCTCTCTATCACACACACACACATCTGACAACAGCACTCTGTCTATCACACTCACACACATATGACAGCAGCACTCTCACAATCACACTCACACACATCTGACAACATCACAATCTCTATCACACAGTCACAAACATCTGACAAAATCACACTCTGTCACTCACTCACACACATCTGAAAACAGCATTCTCTCTATCACACAGAAACACACACATCTGACAACAGCACTCTCTCTATCACACACACACAAAGCTGACAACAGCACTCTGTCTATCACACACACACACACATCCAACAACAGCAATCTCTCTATCACACACAAACACACATCTGACAACAGTACTCTGTCTATCACACTCACACACATCTGACAAAATCACACTCTGTCACACACTCACACACATCTGACAACATCACACTCTCTATCACACACACACACACATCTGATAACAGCATTCTCTCTATCACACACAAACACATACATCTGACAACAACACTGTCTCTATCACACACACGCAGACATATGTCAACAGCACACTGTCTATCACACACACACACATCCAACAACAGCAATCTCTCTATCACACACACACACACATCTGACAACAGCACTCTGTCTATCACACTCACACACATATGACAGCAGCACTCTCACAATCACACTCACACACATCTGACAACATCACAATCTCTATCACACAGTCACAAACATCTGACAACATCACACTCTGTCACACACTCACACACATCTGAAAACAGCACTCTCTCTGTCACACAGTCACACATCTGATAACAGCACTCTGTCTATCACACTCACACTCACACACATCTGACAACAGCACTCTCTCTATCACACACACACAGACATCTGTCAACAGCACATTGTCTATCACACACACACACACATCCAACAATAGCAATCTCTCTATCACACACACACACACATCTGACAACAGCACTCTGTCTATCACACTCACACACATATGACAGCAGCACTCTCACAATCACACTCACACACATCCGACAACATCACAATCTCTATCACACAGTCACAAACATCTGACAACATCACACTCTGTCACTCACTCACACACATCTGAAAACAGCACTCTGTCTATCACACACACACATCTGACAACAGCATTCTCTCTATCACACACACACAAAGCTGACAACAGCACTCTGTCT
Source organism: Hypanus sabinus (assembly GCF_030144855.1). Classification (NCBI taxonomy): domain Eukaryota; kingdom Metazoa; phylum Chordata; class Chondrichthyes; order Myliobatiformes; family Dasyatidae; genus Hypanus; species Hypanus sabinus. Next base: position 112,966,619 of record NC_082712.1, on the reverse strand, counting down.
ATCACACACACACACACATCCAACAACAGCAATCTCTCTATCACACTCAAACACACATCTGACAACAGTACTCTGTCTATCACACTCACACTCATCTGACAAAATCACACTCTGTCACACACTCACACACATCTGACAAAATCACACTCTGTCACTCACTCACACACATCTGAAAACAGCACTCTGTCTATCACACACACACACACATCCAACAACAGCAATCTCTCTATCACACACACACACACATCTGACAACAGCACTCTGTCTATCACACTCACACACATATGACAGCAGCACTCTCACAATCACACTCACACACATCCGACAACATCACAATCTCTATCACACAGTCACAAACATCTGACAAAATCACACTCTGTCACTCACTCACACACATCTGAAAACAGCACTCTGTCTATCACACACACACATCTGACAACAGCATTCTCTCTATCACACAGAAACACACACATCTGACAACAGCACTCTCTCTATCACACACACACAAAGCTGACAACAGCACTCTGTCTATCACACACACACACACATCCAACAACAGCAATCTCTCTATCACACACAAACACACATCTGACAACAGTACTCTGTCTATCACACTCACACACATCTGACAAAATCACACTCTGTCACACACTCACACACATCTGACAACATCACACTCTCTATCACACACACACACACATCTGATAACAGCATTCTCTCTATCACACACAAACACATACATCTGACAACAACACTGTCTCTATCACACACACGCAGACATATGTCAACAGCACACTGTCTATCACACACACACACATCCAACAACAGCAATCTCTCTATCACACACACACACACATCTGACAACAGCACTCTGTCTATCACACTCACACACATATGACAGCAGCACTCTCACAATCACACTCACACACATCTGACAACATCACAATCTCTATCACACAGTCACAAACATCTGACAACATCACACTCTGTCACACACTCACACACATCTGAAAACAGCACTCTCTCTATCACACAGTCACAAACATCTGACAACATCACACTCTGTCACACACTCACACACATCTGAAAACAGCACTCTCTCTATCACACAGTCACAAACATCTGACAACATCACACTCTGTCACACACTCACACACATCTGAAAACAGCACACTCTCTATCACACACACACACACATCTGATAACAGCACTCTCTCTATCACACACACACATCTGACAACAGCATTCTCTCTATCACACAGAAACACACACATCTGACAACAGCACTCTCTCTATCACACACACACAAAGCTGACAACAGCACTCTGTCTATCACACACACACACACATCCAACAACAGCAATCTCTCTATCACACACACACACATCTGACAACAGTACTCTGTCTATCACACTCACACACATCTGACAAAATCACACTCTGTCACACACTCACACACATCTGACAACATCACACTCTCTATCACACACACACATCTGATAACAGCATTCTCTCTATCACAAACAAACAGATACATCTGACAACAACACTGTCTCTATCACACACACGCAGACATATGTCAACAGCACACTGTCTATCACACACACACACATCCAACAACAGCAATCTCTCTATCACACACACACACACACATCTGACAACAGCACTCTGTCTATCATGCACACACACATCTGACAACAGCACTTTCTCTATCACACAATCACACAGCTGGCATCAGCACTCTGTCTATCACACACACACACATCTGACAAAAATACTTTCGCTGACACACACACTCACATCTGACAACAGCACTCTCTCTGTCACACACACACCTGACATCAGCACTCTCACTATCACACACACACACATCTGACAACATCACACTCTCTATCACACACAAACACATCTATAAACAGCACTCTCTCTGTCACACACACACACATCTGACAACAGAACTCTCTCTACCACACACACACACATCTGACAACAGCATTCTCTCTCACACACAAACACACACACCTGACAACAGCACTCTCTCTATCACACACACACAGACATCTGTCAACAGCACATTGTCTATCACACACACACACATCCAACAAGAGCAATCTCTCTATCACACAAACACACACACCTGACAACAGCACTCTCTCTATCACACACACACAGACATCTGTCAACAGCACATTGTCTATCACACACACACACATCCAACAACAGCAATCTCTCTATCACACACACACACACATCTGACAACAGCACTCTGTCTATCACACTCACACACATATGACAGCAGCACTCTCACAATCACACTCACACACATCTGACAACATCACAATCTCTATCACACAGTCACAAACATCTGACAACATCACACTCTGTCACACACTCACACACATCTGAAAACAGCACTCTCTCTGTCACACACACACACATCTGATAACAGCACTCTGTCTATCACACTCACACACATATGACAGCAGCACTCTCAATATCACACTCACACACATCTGACAACAGCACTCTCTCTATCACACACACACAGACATCTGTCAACAGCACATTGTCTATCACACACACACACATCCAACAACAGCAATCTCTCTATCACACACACACACACACACACATCTGACAACAGCACTCTGTCTATCACACTCACACACATATGACAGCAGCACTCTCACAATCACACTCACACACATCCGACAACATCACAATCTCTATCACACAGTCACAAACATCTGACAAAATCACACTCTGTCACTCACTCACACACATCTGAAAACAGCACTCTGTCTATCACACACACTCATCTGACAACAGCATTCTCTCTATCACACAGAAACACACACATCTGACAACAGCACTCTCTCTATCACACACACACAAAGCTGACAACAGCACTCTGTCTATCACACACACACACACATCCAACAACAGCAATCTCTCTATCACACACAAACACACATCTGACAACAGTACTCTGTCTATCACACTCACACGCATCTGACAAAATCACACTCTGTCACACACTCACACACATCTGACAACATCACACTCTCTATCACACACACACACACATCTGATAACAGCATTCTCTCTATCACACACAAACACATACATCTGACAACAACACTGTCTCTATCACACACACGCAGACATATGTCAACAGCACACTGTCTATCACACACACACACATCCAACAACAGCAATCTCTCTATCACACACACACACACATCTGACAACAGTACTCTGTCTATCACACTCACACACATCTGACAAAATCACACTCTGTCACACACTCACACACATCTGACAACATCATACTCTCTATCACACACACACACACATCTGATAACAGCATTCTCTCTATCACACACAAACACATACATCTGACAACAACACTCTCTCTATCACACACACGCAGACATATGTCAACAGCACACTGTCTATCACACACACACACATCCAACAACAGCAATCTCTCTATCACACACACACACACATCTGACAACAGCACTCTGTCTATCACACACACACACATCTGACAACACTCTCTATCACACACACACACATCTGACAAAAATACTTTCGCTGTCACACACACTCACATCTGACAACAGCACTCTCTCTGTCACACACACACCTGACATCAGCACTCTCTCTGTCACACACACACACATCTGACAACAGCACTCTGTCTATCACACTCACACACATTTGACAACATCACTCTCTCTATCACACTCACACACATCTGACAACAGCACTCTCTCTATCACACACACACACATCTGACAACATCACTCTCCCTATCACACACACACAGACATCTGTCAACAGCACATTGTCTATCACACACACACACACATCCAACAACAGCAATCTCTCTATCACACACACACACACACATCTGACAACAGCACTCTGTCTATCACACTCACACACATATGACAGCAGCACTCTCACAATCACACTCACACACATCCGACAACATCACAATCTCTATCACACAGTCACAAACATCTGACAACATCACACTCTGTCACACACTCACACACATCTGAATACAGCACTCTCTCTATCACACACACACACATCTGACAGCAGCACTCTCAATATCACACTCACACACATCTGACAACAGCACTCTCTCTATCACACTCACACACATCGAACAACAGCACTCTCTCTATCACACACACACAGACATCTGTCAACAGCACATTGTCTATCATACACACACACACATCCAACAACAGCAATCTCTCTATCACACACACACACACACACACATCTGACAACAGCACTCTGTCTATCACACTCACACTCACACACATCTGACAACATCACTCTCTCTATCACACTCACACACATCTGACAACAGCACTCTCTCTATCACACTCACACACATCTGACAACATCACTCTCCCTATCACACTCACACACATCGAACAACAGCACTCTCTCTATCACACACACACATTTGACAACATCACTCTCTCACACAAACACACACATCTGACAACATCACTCTCTCTATCACACTCACACACATCGAACAACAGCAATCTCTCTATCACACACACATCTGACAACAGTACTCTCTGTATCACACACACACATCTGACAACAGCACTCTCTCTATCACCCACACACACAGATCTGATAACAGCACTCTATCACACACACATCTGACAACATCACTCTCTCTATTACACTCACACACATCTGACAAAAGCAGTCTGTCTATCACACATACACACATCTGACAATATCACTCTCTCTATCACACACAAGTACACACATCTGACAACATCACTCTCTCTATCACACTCACACACATCTGACAACAGCACTCTCTCTATCACACTCACACACATCGAACAACAGCACTCTCTCTATCACACGCACACACATCTGACAACAGTACTCTCTGTATCACACATACTCATCTGACAACATCACTCTCCCTATCACACTCACACACATCGAACAACAGCACACTCTCTATCACACACACACACATTTGACAACATCACTCTCTCACACAAACACACACATCTGACAACAGCACTCTCTCTATCACACACATACACATCTGACAACAGCACTCTCTCTATCACACACACACACACATCTGACAACAGCACTCTCTCTATCACACACATACACATCCGACAACAGCACTCTCTCTGTCACACTCACACATCTGATAATAGCACTGTCTCTATCACACACACACATCTGACAACAGCATTCTCTCTATCACACAGAAACACACACATCTGACAACAGCACTCTCTCTATCACACACACACACACAAAGCTGACAACAGCACTGTCTATCACACACACACATCCAACAACAGCAATCTCTCTATCACACACACACACATCTGAAAACATAACTCTCTCTATCACACACACTCACATCTGACAACAGCACTCTCTCAGTCACATACACACATCTGACAACAGCACTCTCTCTGTCACAAACACACACATATGACAACAGCACTCTATCACCCACACACACAGATCTGACAACATCACACTCTCTATCACACACAAACACATCTATAAACAGCACTCTCTCTGTCACACACACACACATCTGACAACAGCATTCTCTCTATCACACACAAACACACACACCTGACAACAGCACTCTCTCTATCACACACTCAGACATCTGTCAACAGCACATTGTCTATCACACACACACATCCAACAACAGCAAACTCTCTATCACACACACACACACACACACACACACACATCTGACAACAGCACTCTGTCTATCACACTCACACACATATGACAGCAGCACTCTCACAATCACACTCACAGACATCCGACATCACAATCTCTATCACACAGTCACAAACATCTGACAACATCACACTCTGTCACACACACACACATATGATAACAGCACTCTGTCTATCACACACACACACATCTGACAACATCACACTCTGTCACACACACACACATCTGAAAACAGCACTCTGTCTATCACACTCACACACACACATCTGACTGCAGCACTCTGTCAATCACACTCACACACATCTGACAACATCACTCTCTCTATCACACAGTCACAAACATCTGACAAAATCACACTCTGTCACTCACTCACACACATCTGACAACATCACACTCTCTATCACACTCACACACATAAGACAACATCACTCTCTCTATCACACAGTCACAAACATCTGACAAAATCACACTCTGTCACTCACTCACACACATCTGACAACATCACACTCTCTATCACACTCACACACATAAGACAACATCACTCTCTCTATCACACAGTCACAAACATCTGACAAAATCACACTCTGTCACTCACTCACACACATCTGACAACAGCACTCTCTCTATCACACACACACATCTGACAACATCACACTCTGTCACACACACACACACACATCTCAGAATAGCACCCTCTCTGTCACACACAAACACATCTGAAAACAGCACTCTCTCTGTCACACACAAACATATCTGATAACAGCATTCTCTCTCACACACACACACACACATCTGACAACAGCACTCTCTCTGTCACACACACACACATCTGATAACAGCATTCTCTCTCACACACACACACACACATCTGACAACAGCAGTCTCTCTGTCACACACAAACACATCTGAAAACAGCACTCTCTCTGTCACACACACACACATCTGATAACAGCATTCTCTCTCACACACACACACACACATCTGACAACAGCACTCTCTCTGTCACACACAAACATATCTGAAAACAGCACTCTCTCTATCACACTCACACACATCTGACAACAGCACTCACTCTATCACACTCACACACATCGAACAACAGCACTCTCTCTATCACACACACACACATTTGACAACATCACTCTCTCACACAAACACACACATCTGACAACATCACTCTCTCTATCACACTCACACACATCTGACAACAGCACTCTCTCGATCACACTCACACACATCTGACAACAGCGCTCTGTCTATCACACTCACACACATCGAACAACAGCACTCTATCTATCACACACACACACATCTTTCAACAGTACTCTCTGTATCACACACACTCATCTGACAACATCACTCTCCCTATCACACTCACACACATCGAACAACAGCACTCTCTCGATCACACACACACACATTTGACAACATCACTCTCTCACACAAACACACACATCTGACAACAGCACTCTCTCTATCATACTCACACACACATCTGACAACAGCACTCTCTCTATCACTCACAGACATCGAACAACAGCAATCTCTCTATCACACACACATCTGACAACAGCACTCTCTCTATCACACACACACACATCTGACAACATCACTATCTCTATCACACTCACACACATCTGACAAAAGCAGTCTGTCTATCACACATACACACATCTGACAATATCACTCTCTCTATCACACACAAGTACACACATCTGACAACAGCACTCTCTCTATCACACTCACACACATCGAACAACGGCACTCTCTCTATCACACGCACACACATCTGACAACAGTACTCTCTGTATCACACACACTCATCTGACAACATCACTCTCCCTATCACACTCACACACATCGAACAACAGCACTCTCTCTATCACACACACACACATTTGACAACATCACTCTCTCACACAAACACACACATCTGACAACAGCACTCTCTCTATCACACACATACACATCTGACAACATCACTCTCTCACACAAACACACACATCTGACAACAGCACTCTCTCTATCACACTCACACACATCTGACAACAGCACTCTCTCTATCACACACATACACATCTGACAACAGCACTCTCTCTATCGCACACACACACACACATCTGACAACAGCACTCTCTCTATCACACACATACACATCTGACAACAGCACTCTCTCTATCACACACACACACACATCTGACAACAGCACTCTCTCTATCACACTCACACACATCTGACAACAGCACTCTCTCTATCACACTCACACACATCGAACAACAGCACTCTCTCTATCACACTCACACACATCTGACAACATCTCTCTCTCTATCAAACACACACACATCTGACAACAGCGTTCTCTCTATCACACATAAACACATACATCTGACAACAACACTCTCTCTATCACACACACACAGACATATGTCAACAGCACACTGTCTATCACACACACACATCCAACAACAGCAATCTCTCTATCACACACACACACATCTGAAAACATAACTCTCTCTATCACACACAGTCACATCTGACAACAGCACTCTCTCAGTCACATACACACATCTGACAACAGCACTCTCTCTGTCACAAACTCACACATATGAAAACAGCACTCTATCACCCACACACACAGATCTGACAACATCACACTCTCTATCACACACAAACACATCTATAAACAGCACTCTCTCTGTCACACACACACACATCTGACAACAGCATTCTCTCTATCACACACAAACACACACACCTGACAACAGCACTCTCTCTATCACACACTCAGACATCTGTCAACAGCACATTGTCTATCACACACACACATCCAACAACAGCAATCTCTCTATCACACACACACACACACACACACACACACACACACACACACATCTGACAACAGCACTCTGTCTATCACACTCACACACATATGACAGCAGCACTCTCACAATCACACTCACAGACATCCGACATCACAATCTCTATCACACAGTCACAAACATCTGACAACATCACACTCTGTCACACACACACACATCTGATAACAGCACTCTGTCTATCACACACACACACATCTGACAACATCACACTCTGTCACACACACACACATCTGAAAACAGCACTCTGTCTATCACACTCACACACACACATCTGACTGCAGCACTCTGTCAATCACAATCACACACATCTGACAACATCACTCTCACTATCACACAGTTACAAACATCTGACAAAATCACACTCTGTCACTCACTCACACACATCTGACAACATCACACTCTCTATCACACTCACACACATAAGACAACATCACTCTCTCTATCACACAGTCACAAACATCTGACAAAATCACACTCTGTCACTCACTCACACACATCTGACAACATCACACTCTCTATCACACTCACACACATAAGACAACATCACTCTCTCTATCACACAGTCACAAACATCTGACAAAATCACACTCTGTCACTCACTCACACACATCTGACAACAGCACTCTCTCTATCACACACACACATCTGACAACATCACACTCTGTCACACACACACACATCTCAGAATAGCACCCTCTCTGTCACACACAAACACATCTGAAAACAGCACTCTCTCTGTCACACACAAACATATCTGATAACAGCATTCTCTCTCAGACACACACACACACATCTGACAACAGCACTCTCTCTGTCACACACACACACATCTGATAACAGCATTCTCTCTCACACACACACACACACACACATCTGACAACAGCACTCTCTCTGTCACACACAAACACATCTGAAAACAGCACTCTCTCTGTCACACACAAACATATCTGATAACAGCATTCTCTCTCACACACACACACACACATCTGACAACAGCACTCTCTCTGTCACACACATCTGATAACAGCATTCTCTCTCACGCACACACACACACATCTGACAACAGCACTCTCTCTGTCACACACAAACATATCTGAAAACAGCACTCTCTCTATCACACTCACACACATCTGACAACAGCACTCACTCTATCACACTCACACACATCGAACAACAGCACTCTCTCTATCACACACACACACATTTGACAACATCACTCTCTCACACAAACACACACATCTGACAACATCACTCTCTCTATCACACTCACACACATCTGACAACAGCACTCTCTCGATCACACTCACACACATCTGACAACAGCGCTCTGTCTATCACACTCACACACATCGAACAACAGCACTCTATCTATCACACACACACACATCTTTCAACAGTACTCTCTGTATCACACACACTCATCTGACAACATCACTCTCCCTATCACACTCACACGCATCGAACAACAGCACTCTCTCGATCACACACACACACATTTGACAACATCACTCTCTCACACAAACACACACATCTGACAACAGCACTCTCTCTATCACACTCACACACATCGAACAACAGCAATCTCTCTATCACACACACATCTGACAACAGCACTCTCTCTATCACACACACACACATCTGACAACATCACTATCTCTATCACACTCACACACATCTGACAAAAGCAGTCTGTCTATCACACATACACACATCTGACAATATCACTCTCTCTGTCACACACAAGTACACACATCTGACAACAGCACTCTCTCTATCACACTCACACACATCTGACAACAGCACTCTCTCTATCACACACACACACATCTGACAACAGCACTCTCTCTATCACACTCACACACATCTGACAACAGCACTCTCTCTATCACACTCACACACATCGAACAACGGCACTCTCTCTATCACACGCACACACATCTGACAACAGTACTCTCTGTATCACACTCACTCATCTGACAACATCACTCTCCCTATCACACTCACACACATCGAACAACAGCACTCTCTCTATCACACACACACACATTTGACAACATCACTCTCTCACACAAACACACACATCTGACAACAGCACTCTCTCTATCACACACATACACATCTGACAACATCACTCTCTCACACAAACACACACATCTGACAACAGCACTCTCTCTATCACACACATACACATCTGACAACAGCACTCTCTCTATCACACACACACACACATCTGACAACAGCACTCTCTCTATCACACACATACACATCTGACAACAGCACTCTCTCTATCACACTCACACACATCTGACAACAGCACTCTCTCTATCACACACAAGTACACACATCTGACAACAGCACTCTCTCTATCACACACATACACATCTGACAACATCACTCTCTCACACAAACACACACATCTGACAACATCACTCTCTCTATCACACACATACACATCTGACAACAGCACTCTCTCTATCACACTCACACACATCTGACAACAGCACTCTCTCTATCACACTCACACACATCTGACATTACTGTCTCTATCACACACACACATCTGACAACAGCCCTCTCTCTATCACCCAAACACACAGATCTGACAACAGCACTCTATCACACACACACACATCTGACAACAGCACTCTCTCTCTCTCTCTCACACACACATCTGAAAACAGCACTCTCTCTGTCACACACACACACATCTGACAACATCACTCTCTCTATCAAACACACACACATCTGACAACAGCATTCTCTCTATCACACACAAACACATCTGACAACATCACTCTCTCTATCAAACACACACACATCTGACAACAACACTCTCTTGATCACACACACACAGACATATGTCAACAGCACACTGTCTATCACACACACACACATCCAACAACAGCAATCTCTCTATCACACACACACACACATCTGACAACAGCACTCTCTCTGTCACATACACACATTTGACAACAGCACTCTCTCTATCACAAACACACACATATGACAACAGCACTCAATCACCCACACACACAGATCTGACAACATCACACTTTCTATCACACACAAACACATTTATAAACAGCACTCTCTCTGTCACACACACACACATCTGACAACAGCACTCTCTCTACCACTCACACACACATCTGACAACAGCATTCTCTCTATCACACACAAACACACACACCTGACAACAGCACTCTCTCTATCACACACACACAGACATCTGTCAACAGCACATTGTCTATCACACACACACACATCCAACAACAGCAATCTCTCTATCACACACACACACACATCTGACAACAGCACTCTCTCTATCACACTCACACACATATGACAGCACCTCTCTCACTATCACACTCACACACATCCAAAAACATCACAATCTCTATCACACAGTCACAAACATCTGACAACATCACACTCTGTCACATACTCACACACATCTGAAAACAGCACTCTCTCAGTCACACACACACACACATCTGATAACAGCACTCTCTCTATCACACACACACATCTGACAACAGCATTCTCTCTATCACACAGAAACACACACATCTGACAACAGCACTCTCTCTATCACACACACACAAAGCTGACAACAGCACTCTGTCTATCACACACACACACACATCCAACAACAGCAATCTCTCTATCACACACACACACACATCTGACAACAGTACTCTGTCTATCACACTCACACACATCTGACAAAATCACACTCTGTCACACACTCACACACATCTGACAACATCACACTCTCTATCACACACAAACACATACATCTGACAACAACACTGTCTCTATCACACACACGCAGACATATGTCAACAGCACACTGTCTATCACACACACACACATCCAACAACAGCAATCTCTCTATCACACACAAGTACACACATCTGACAACAGCACTCTCTCTATCACACACATACACATCTGACAACAGCACTCTCTCTGTCACACTCACACATCTGATAACAGCACTCTCTCTATCACACACACACATCTGACAACAGCATTCTCTCTATCACACAGAAACACACACATCTGACAACAGCACTCTCTCTATCACACACACACAAAGCTGACAACAGCACTGTCTATCACACACACACACATCCAACAACATCAATCTCTCTATCACACACACACACACATCTGACAACAGTACTCTTTCTATCACACTCACACACATCTGACAAAATCACACTCTGTCACACACTCACACACATCTGACAACATCACACTCTCTATCACACACAAACACATCTGAAAACAGCACTCTCTCTGTCACACACACACACATCTGACAACATCTCTCTCTCTATCAAACACACACACATCTGACAACAGCGTTCTCTCTATCACACACAAACACATACATCTGACAACAACACTCTCTCTATCATACACACACAGACATATGTCAACAGCACAGTGTCTATCACACACACACATCCAACAACAGCAATCCCTCTATCACACACACACACATCTGAAAACATAACTCTCTCTATCACACACACACATCTGACAAAAACACTTTCGCTATCACACACACTCACATCTGACAACAGCACTCTCTCAGTCACATACACACATCTGACAACAGCACTCTCTCTGTCACAAACACACACATATGACAACAGCACTCTATCACCCACACACACAGATCTGACAACATCACACTCTCTATCACACACAAACACATCTAAAAACAGCACTCTCTCTGTCACACACACACACATTTGACAACAGCATTCTCTCTATCACACACAAACACACACACCTGACAACAGCACTCTCTCTATCACACACTCAGACATCTGTCAACAGCACATTGTCTATCACACACACATATCCAACAACAGCAATCTCTCTATCACACACACACACGCATCTGACAACAGCACTCTGTCTATCACACTCACACACATAAGACAACATCACTCTCTCTATCACACAGTCACAAACATCTGACAAAATCACACTCTGTCACTCACTCACACACATCTGACAACATCACACTCTCTATCACACTCACACACATAAGACAACATCACTCTCTCTATCACACAGTCACAAACATCTGACAAAATCACACTCTGTCACTCACTCACACACATCTGACTACAGCACTCTCTCTATCACACACACACATCTGACAACATCACACTCTGTCACACACACACACACATCTCAGAATAGCACCCTCTCTGTCACACACAAACACATCTGAAAACAGCACTCTCTCTGTCACACACAAACATATCTGATAACAGCATTCTCTCTCACACACACACACACATCTGACAACAGCACTCTCTCTGTCACACACACACACATCTGATAACAGCATTCTCTCTCACACACACACACACACACATCTGACAACAGCACTCTCTCTGTCACACACAAACACATCTGAAAACAGCACTCTCTCTGTCACACACAAACATATCTGATAACAGCATTCTCTCTCACACACACACACACACACATCTGACAACAGCACTCTCTCTGTCACACACACACACATCTGATAACAGCATTCTCTCTCACACACACACACACACATCTGACAACAGCACTCTCTCTGTCACACACAAACATATCTGAAAACAGCACTCTCTCTATCACACTCACACACATCTGACAACAGCACTCACTCTATCACACACACACATCGAACAACAGCACTCTCTCTATCACACACACACACATTTGACAACATCACTCTCTCACACAAACACACACATCTGACAACATCACTCTCTCTATCACACTCACACACATCTGACAACAGCGCTCTCTCGATCACACTCACACACATCTGACAACAGCGCTCTGTCTATCACACTCACACACATCGAACAACAGCACTCTATCTATCACACACACACACATCTTTCAACAGTACTCTCTGTATCACACACACTCAACTGACAACATCACTCTCCCTATCACACTCACACACATCGAACAACAGCACTCTCTCGATCACACACACACACATTTGACAACATCACTCTCTCACACAAACACACACATCTGACAACAGCACTCTCTCGATCACACACACACACATTTGACAACATCACTTTCTCACACAAACACACACATCTGACAACAGCACTCTCTCTATCACACTCACACACATCGAACAACAGCAATCTCTCTATCACACACACATCTGACAACAGCACTCTCTCTATCACACACACACACATCTGACAACATCACTATCTCTATCACACTCACACACATCTGACAAAAGCAGTCTGTCTATCACACATACACACATCTGACAATATCACTCTCTCTATCACACACAAGTACACACATCTGACAACAGCACTCTCTCTATCACACTCACACACATCTGACAACAGCACTCTCTCTATCACACACACACACATCTGACAACAGCACTCTCTCTATCACACTCACACACATCTGACAACAGCACTCTCTCTATCACACTCACACACATCGAACAACGGCACTCTCTCTAACACACGCACACACATCTGACAACAGTACTCTCTGTATCACACACACTCATCTGACAACATCACTCTCCCTATCACACTCACACACATCGAACAACAGCACTCTCTCTATCACACACACACACATTTGACAACATCACTCTCTCACACAAACACACACATCTGACAACAGCACTCTCTCTATCACACACATACACATCTGACAACATCACTCTCTCACACAAACACACACATCTGACAACAGCACTCCCTCTATCACACACACACACCTGACAACAGCACTCTCTCTATCTCACACACACACAACTAACAGCACTCTCTCTATCACACACACACACACATCTGACAACAGCACTCTCTCTATCACACACAAGTACACACATCTGACAACAGCACTCTCTCTATCACACACATACACATCTGACAACATCACTCTCTCACACAAACACACACATCTGACAACATCACTCTCTCTATCACACACATACACATCTGACAACAGCACTCTCTCTATCACACTCACACACATCTGACAACAGCACTCTCTCTATCACACTCACACACATCTGACATTACTGTCTCTATCACACACACACATCTGACAACAGCCCTCTCTCTATCACCCAAACACACAGATCTGACAACAGCACTCTATCACACACACACACATCTGACAACAGCACTCTCTCTCTCTCTCTCACACACACATCTGAAAACAGCACTCTCTCTGTCACACACACACACATCTGACAACATCACTCTCTCTATCACACTCACACACATCTGACAACAGCATTCTCTCTATCACACACAAACACATCTGACAACATCACTCTCTCTATCAAACACACACACATCTGACAACAACACTCTCTCGATCACACACACACAGACATATGTCAACAGCACACTGTCTATCACACACACACACATCCAACAACAGCAATCTCTCTATCACACACACACACACATCTGACAACAGCACTCTCTCTGTCACATACACACATCTGACAACAGCACTCTCTCTATCACAAACACACACATATGACAACAGCACTCAATCACCCACACACACAGATCTGACAACATCACACTTTCTATCACACACAAACACATTTATAAACAGCACTCTCTCTGTCAAACACACACACATCTGACAACAGCACTCTCTCTACCACTCACACACACATCTGACAACAGCATTCTCTCTATCACACACAAACACACACACCTGACAACAGCACTCTCTCTATCACACACACACAGACATCTGTCAACAGCACATTGTCTATCACACACACACATCCAACAACAGCAATCTCTCTATCACACACACACACACATCTGACAACAGCACTCTCTCTATCACACTCACACACATATGACAGCAGCTCTCTCACTATCACACTCACACACATCCAAAAACATCACAATCTCTATCACACAGTCACAAACATCTGACAACATCACACTCTGTCACATACTCACACACATCTGAAAACAGCACTCTCTCAGTCACACACACACACACATCTGATAACAGCACTCTCTCTATCACACACACACATCTGACAACAGCATTCTCTCTATCACACAGAAACACACACATCTGACAACAGCACTCTCTCTATCACACACACACAAAGCTGACAACAGCACTCTGTCTGTCACACACACACACATCCAACAACAGCAATCTCTCTATCACACACACACACATATGACAGCAGCACTCTCACAATCACACTCACACACATCCGACAACATCACAATCTCTATCACACAGTCACAAACATCTGACAACATCACACTCTGTCACACACACACACATCTGATAACAGCACTCTGTCTATCACACTCACACTCACACACTTCTGACAACATCACTCTCTCTATCACACTCACACACATCTGACAACAGCACTCTCTCTATCACACTCACACACAACTGACAACATCACTCTCCCTATCACACTCACACACATCGAACAACAGCACTCTCTCTATCACACACACACACATTTGACAACATCACTCTCTCACACAAACACACACATCTGACAACATCACTCTCTCTATCACACTCACACACATCGAACAACAGCAATCTCTCTATCACACACACATCTGACAACAGTACTCTCTGTCACACACACACACATCTGACAACATCTCTCTCTCTATCAAACACACACACATCTGACAACAGCGTTCTCTCTATCACACACAAACACATACATCTGACAACACTCTCTCTATCATACACACACAGACATATGTCAACAGCACAGTGTCTATCACACACACACATCCAACAACAGCAATCTCTCTATCACACACACACACATCTGAAAACATAACTCTCTCTATCACACACACACATCTGACAAAAACACTTTCGCTATCACACACACTCACATCTGACAACAGCACTCTCTCAGTCACATACACACATCTGACAACAGCACTCTCTCTGTCACAAACACACACATATGACAACAGCACTCTATCACCCACACACACAGATCTGACAACATCACACTCTCTATCACACACAAACACATCTAAAAACAGCACTCTCTCTGTCACACACACACACATTTGACAACAGCACTCTCTCTACCACACACACACACATCTGACAACAGCATTCTCTCTATCACACACAAACACACACACCTGACAACAGCACTCTCTCTATCACACACTCAGACATCTGTCAACAGCACATTGTCTATCACACACACATATCCAACAACAGCAATCTCTCTATCACACACACACACACATCTGACAACAGCACTCTGTCTATCACACTCACACACATAAGACAACATCACTCTCTCTATCACACAGTCACAAACATCTGACAAAATCACACTCTGTCACTCACTCACACACATCTGACAACATCACACTCTCTATCACACTCACACACATAAGACAACATCACTCTCTCTATCACACAGTCACAAACATCTGACAAAATCACACTCTGTCACTCACTCACACACATCTGACTACAGCACTCTCTCTATCACACACACACATCTGACAACAGCACTCTCTCTATCACACTCACACACATCTGACATTACTGTCTCTATCACACACACACATCTGACAACAGCCCTCTCTCTATCACCCAAACACACAGATCTGACAACAGCACTCTATCACACACACACACATCTGACAACAGCACTCTCTCTCTCTCTCTCACACACACATCTGACAACAGCACTCTCTCTATCACACACATACACATCTGACAACATCACTCTCTCACACAAACACACACATCTGACAACATCACTCTCTCTATCACACACATACACATCTGACAACAGCACTCTCTCTATCACACTCACACACATCTGACAACAGCACTCTCTCTATCACACTCACACACATCTGACATTACTGTCTCTATCACACACACACATCTGACAACAGCCCTCTCTCTATCACCCAAACACACAGATCTGACAACAGCACTCTATCACACACACACACATCTGACAACAGCACTCTCTCTCTCTCTCTCACACACACACATCTGAAAACAGCACTCTCTCTGTCACACACACACACATCTGACAACATCACTCTCTCTATCACACTCACACACATCTGACAACAGCATTCTCTCTATCACACACAAACACATCTGACAACATCACTCTCTCTATCAAACACACACACATCTGACAACAACACTCTCTCGATCACACACACACAGACATATGTCAACAGCACACTGTCTATCACACACACACACATCCAACAACAGCAATCTCTCTATCACACACACACACACATCTGACAACAGCACTCTCTCTGTCACATACACACATCTGACAACAGCACTCTCTCTATCACAAACACACACATATGACAACAGCACTCAATCACCCACACACACAGATCTGACAACATCACACTTTCTATCACACACAAACACATTTATAAACAGCACTCTCTCTGTCACACACACACACATCTGACAACAGCACTCTCTCTACCACTCACACACACATCTGACAACAGCATTCTCTCTATCACACACAAACACACACACCTGACAACAGCACTCTCTCTATCACACACACACAGACATCTGTCAACAGCACATTGTCTATCACACACACACATCCAACAACAGCAATCTCTCTATCACACACACACACACATCTGACAACAGCACTCTCTCTATCACACTCACACACATATGACAGCAGCTCTCTCACTATCACACTCACACACATCCAAAAACATCACAATCTCTATCACACAGTCACAAACATCTGACAACATCACACTCTGTCACATACTCACACACATCTGAAAACAGCACTCTCTCAGTCACACACACACACACATCTGATAACAGCACTCTCTCTATCACACACACACATCTGACAACAGCATTCTCTCTATCACACAGAAACACACACATCTGACAACAGCACTCTCTCTATCACACACACACAAAGCTGACAACAGCACTCTGTCTGTCACACACACACACATCCAACAACAGCAATCTCTCTATCACACACACACACATATGACAGCAGCACTCTCACAATCACACTCACACACATCCGACAACATCACAATCTCTATCACACAGTCACAAACATCTGACAACATCACACTCTGTCACACACACACACATCTGATAACAGCACTCTGTCTATCACACTCACACTCACACACTTCTGACAACATCACTCTCTCTATCACACTCACACACATCTGACAACAGCACTCTCTCTATCACACTCACACACAACTGACAACATCACTCTCCCTATCACACTCACACACATCGAACAACAGCACTCTCTCTATCACACACACACACATTTGACAACATCACTCTCTCACACAAACACACACATCTGACAACATCACTCTCTCTATCACACTCACACACATCGAACAACAGCAATCTCTCTATCACACACACATCTGACAACAGTACTCTCTGTCACACACACACACATCTGACAACATCTCTCTCTCTATCAAACACACACACATCTGACAACAGCGTTCTCTCTATCACACACAAACACATACATCTGACAACACTCTCTCTATCATACACACACAGACATATGTCAACAGCACAGTGTCTATCACACACACACATCCAACAACTGCAATCTCTCTATCACACACACACACATCTGAAAACATAACTCTCTCTATCACACACACACATCTGACAAAAACACTTTCGCTATCACACACACTCACATCTGACAACAGCACTCTCTCAGTCACATACACACATCTGACAACAGCACTCTCTCTGTCACAAACACACACATATGACAACAGCACTCTATCACCCACACACACAGATCTGACAACATCACACTCTCTATCACACACAAACACATCTAAAAACAGCACTCTCTCTGTCACACACACACACATTTGACAACAGCACTCTCTCTACCACACACACACACATCTGACAACAGCATTCTCTCTATCACACACAAACACACACACCTGACAACAGCACTCTCTCTATCACACACTCAGACATCTGTCAACAGCACATTGTCTATCACACACACATATCCAACAACAGCAATCTCTCTATCACACACACACACACATCTGACAACAGCACTCTGTCTATCACACTCACACACATAAGACAACATCACTCTCTCTATCACACAGTCACAAACATCTGACAAAATCACACTCTGTCACTCACTCACACACATCTGACAACATCACACTCTCTATCACACTCACACACATAAGACAACATCACTCTCTCTATCACACAGTCACAAACATCTGACAAAATCACACTCTGTCACTCACTCACACACATCTGACTACAGCACTCTCTCTATCACACACACACATCTGACAACATCACACTCTGTCACACACACACACACACATCTCAGAATAGCACCCTCTCTGTCACACACAAACACATCTGAAAACAGCACTCTCTCTGTCACACACAAACATATCTGATAACAGCATTCTCTCTCACACACACACACACACATCTGACAACAGCACTCTCTCTGTCACACACACACACATCTGATAACAGCATTCTCTCTCACACACACACACACACATCTGACAACAGCACTCTCTCTGTCACACACAAACACATCTGAAAACAGCACTCTCTCTGTCACACACAAACATATCTGATAACAGCATTCTCTCTCACACACACACACACACATCTGACAACAGCACTCTCTCTGTCACACACACACACATCTGATAACAGCATTCTCTCTCACACACACACACACACACATCTGACAACAGCACTCTCTCTGTCACACACAAACATATCTGAAAACAGCACTCTCTCTATCACACTCACACACATCGAACAACAGCACTCTCTCTATCACACACACACACATTTGACAACATCACTCTCTCACACAAACACACACATCTGACAACATCACTCTCTCTATCACACTCACACACATCTGACAACAGCACTCTCTCGATCACACTCACACACATCTGACAACAGCGCTCTGTCTATCACACTCACACACATCGAACAACAGCACTCTATCTATCACACACACACACATCTTTCAACAGTACTCTCTGTATCACACACACTCATCTGACAACATCACTCTCCCTATCACACTCACACACATCGAACAACAGCACTCTCTCGATCACACACACACACATTTGACAACATCACTCTCTCACACAAACACACACATCTGACAACAGCACTCTCTCTATCACACTCACACACATCGAACAACAGCAATCTCTCTATCACACACACATCTGACAACAGCACTCTCTCTATCACACACACACACACACATCTGACAACATCACTATCTCTATCACACTCACACACATCTGACAAAAGCAGTCTGTCTATCACACATACACACATCTGACAATATCACTCTCTCTATCACACACAAGTACACACATCTGACAACAGCACACTCTCTATCACACTCACACACATCTGACAACAGCACTCTCTCTATCACACACACACACATCTGACAACAGCACTCTCTCTATCACACTCACACACATCTGACAACAGCACTCTCTCTATCACACTCACACACATCGAACAACGGCACTCTCTCTATCACACGCACACACATCTGACAACAGTACTCTCTGTATCACACACACTCATCTGACAACATCACTCTCCCTATCACACTCACACACATCGAACAACAGCACTCTCTCTATCACACACACACACATTTGACAACATCACTCTCTCACACAAACACACACATCTGACAACAGCACTCTCTCTATCACACACATACACATCTGACAACATCACTCTCTCACACAAACACACACATCTGACAACAGCACTCTCTCTATCACACACATACACATCTGACAACAGCACTCTCTCTATCACACACACACACACATCTGACAACAGCACTCTCTCTATCACACACATACACATCTGACAACAGCACTCTCTCTATCACACTCACACACATCTGACAACAGCACTCTCTCTATCACACACAAGTACACACATCTGACAACAGCACTCTCTCTATCACACACATACACATCTGACAACATCACTCTCTCACACAAACACACACATCTGACAACATCACTCTCTCTATCACACACATACACATCTGACAACAGCACTCTCTCTATCACACTCACACACATCTGACAACAGCACTCTCTCTATCACACTCACACACATCTGACATTACTGTCTCTATCACACACACACATCTGACAACAGCCCTCTCTCTATCACCCAAACACACAGATCTGACAACAGCACTCTATCACACACACACACATCTGACAACAGCACTCTCTCTCTCTCTCTCACACACACATCTGAAAACAGCACTCTCTCTGTCACACACACACACATCTGACAACATCACTCTCTCTATCAAACACACACACATCTGACAACAGCATTCTCTCTATCACACACAAACACATCTGACAACATCACTCTCTCTATCAAACACACACACATCTGACAACAACACTCTCTCGATCACACACACACAGACATATGTCAACAGCACACTGTCTATCACACACACACACATCCAACAACAGCAATCTCTCTATCACACACACACACACATCTGACAACAGCACTCTCTCTGTCACATACACACATCTGACAACAGCACTCTCTCTATCACAAACACACACATATGACAACAGCACTCAATCACCCACACACACAGATCTGACAACATCACACTTTCTATCACACACAAACACATTTATAAACAGCACTCTCTCTGTCACACACACACACATCTGACAACAGCACTCTCTCTACCACTCACACACACATCTGACAACAGCATTCTCTCTATCACACACAAACACACACACCTGACAACAGCACTCTCTCTATCACACACACACAGACATCTGTCAACAGCACATTGTCTATCACACACACACACACATCCAACAACAGCAATCTCTCTATCACACACACACACACACATCTGACAACAGCACTCTCTCTATCACACTCACACACATATGACAGCAGCTCTCTCACTATCACACTCACACACATCCAAAAACATCACAATCTCTATCACACAGTCACAAACATCTGACAACATCACACTCTGTCACATACTCACACACATCTGAAAACAGCACTCTCTCAGTCACACACACACACACATCTGATAACAGCACTCTCTCTATCACACACACACATCTGACAACAGCATTCTCTCTATCACACAGAAACACACACATCTGACAACAGCACTCTCTCTATCACACACACACAAAGCTGACAACAGCACTCTGTCTGTCACACACACACACATCCAACAACAGCAATCTCTCTATCACACACACACACATCTGACAACAGCACTCTGTCTATCACGCACACACACATCTGACAACAGCACTTTCTCTATCACGCAATCACACAGCTGACATCAGCACTCTGTCTATCACACAGAAACACACACATCTGACAACAGCACTCTCTCTATCAAACACACACAAAGCTGACAACAGCACTCTGTCTATCACACACACACACACATCCAACAACAGCAATCTCTCTATCACACACACACACACATCTGACAACAGTACTCTGTCTATCACACTCACACACATCTGACAAAATCACACTCTGTCACACACTCACACACATCTGACAACATCACACTCTCTATCACACACACTCATCTGACAACATCACTCTCCCTATCACACTCACACACATCGAACAACAGCACTCTCTCTATCACACACACACACATTTGACAACATCACTCTCTCACACAAACACACACATCTGACAACAGCACTCTCTCTATCACACACATTCACATCTGACAACATCACTCTCTCACACAAACACACACATCTGACAACAGCACTCTCTCTATCACACACATACACATCTGACAACAGCACTCTCTCTATCACACACACACACACATCTGACAACAGCACTCTCTCTATCACACACATACACATCTGACAACAGCACTCTCTCTATCACACTCACACACATCTGACAACAGCACTCTCTCTATCACACACAAGTACACACATCTGACAACAGCACTCTCTCTATCACACACATACACAACTGACAACATCACTCTCTCACACAAACACACACATCTGACAACATCACTCTCTCTATCACACACATACACATTTGACAACAGCACTCTCTCTATCACACTCACACACATCTGACAACAGCACTCTCTCTATCACACTCACACACATCTGACATTACTGTCTCTATCACACACACACATCTGACAACAGCCCTCTCTCTACCACCCAAACACACAGATCTGACAACAGCACTCTATCACACACACACACATCTGACAACAGCACTCTCTCTCTCTCTCTCACACACACATCTGAAAACAGCACTCTCTCTGTCACACACACACACATCTGACAACATCACTCTCTCTATCAAACACACACACATCTGACAACAGCATTCTCTCTATCACACACAAACACATCTGACAACATCACTCTCTCTATCAAACACACACACATCTGACAACAACACTCTCTCGATCACACACACACAGACATATGTCAACAGCACACTGTCTATCACACACACACACATCCAACAACAGCAATCTCTCTATCACACACACACACACATCTGACAACAGCACTCTCTCTGTCACATACACACATCTGACAACAGCACTCTCTCTATCACAAACACACACATATGACAACAGCACTCAATCACCCACACACACAGATCTGACAACATCACACTTTCTATCACACACAAACACATTTATAAACAGCACTCTCTCTGTCACACACACACACATCTGACAACAGCACTCTCTCTACCACTCACACACACATCTGACAACAGCATTCTCTCTATCACACACAAACACACACACCTGACAACAGCACTCTCTCTATCACACACACACAGACATCTGTCAACAGCACATTGTCTATCACACACACACACACACATCCAACAACAGCAATCTCTCTATCACACACACACACACATCTGACAACAGCACTCTCTCTATCACACTCACACACATATGACAGCAGCTCTCTCACTATCACACTCACACGCATCCAAAAACATCACAATCTCTATCACACAGTCACAAACATCTGACAACATCACACTCTGTCACATACTCACACACATCTGAAAACAGCACTCTCTCAGTCACACACACACACACATCTGATAACAGCACTCTCTCTATCACACACACACATCTGACAACAGCATTCTCTCTATCACACAGAAACACACACATCTGACAACAGCACTCTCTCTATCACACACACACAAAGCTGACAACAGCACTCTGTCTGTCACACACACACACATCCAACAACAGCAATCTCTCTATCACACACACACACATCTGACAACAGCACTCTGTCTATCACGCACACACACATCTGACAACAGCACTTTCTCTATCACACAATCACACAGCTGACATCAGCACTCTGTCTATCACACAGAAACACACACATCTGACAACAGCACTCTCTCTATCAAACACACACAAAGCTGACAACAGCACTCTGTCTATCACACACACACACACATCCAACAACAGCAATCTCTCTATCACACACACACACATCTGACAACAGTACTCTGTCTATCACACTCACACACATCTGACAAAATCACACTCTGTCACACACTCACACACATCTGACAACATCACACTCTCTATCACACACACACACATCTGATAACAGCATTCTCTCTATCACACACAAACACATACATCTGACAACAACACTGTCTCTATCACACACACGCAGACATATGTCAACAGCACACTGTCTATCACACACACACACATCCAACAACAGCACTCTCTCTATCACACACATACACATCTGACAACAGCACTCTCTCTGTCACACTCACACATCTGATAACAGCACTCTCTCTATCACACACACACATCTGACAACAGCATTCTCTCTATCACACAGAAACACACACATCTGACAACAGCACTCTCTCTATCACACACACACAAAGCTGACAACAGCACTGTCTATCACACACACACACATCCAACAACATCAATCTCTCTATCACACACACACACACATCTGACAACAGTACTCTGTCTATCACACTCACACACATCTGACAAAATCACACTCTGTCACACACTCACACACATCTGACAACATCACACTCTCTATCACACACAAACACATCTGAAAACAGCACTCTCTCTCTCTCACACACACATCTGACAACATCTCTCTCTCTATCAAACACACACACATCTGACAACAGCGTTCTCTCTATCACACACAAACACATACATCTGACAACAACACTCTCTCTATCATACACACACAGACATATGTCAACAGCACAGTGTCTATCACACACACACATCCAACAACAGCAATCTCTCTATCACACACACACACATCTGAAAACATAACTCTCTCTATCACACACACACATCTGACAAAAACACTTTCGCTATCACACACACTCACATCTGACAACAGCACTCTCTCTGTCACAAACACACACATATGACAACAGCACTCTATCACCCACACACACAGATCTGACAACATCACACTCTCTATCACACACAAACACATCTAAAAACAGCACTCTCTCTGTCACACACACACACATTTGACAACAGCACTCTCTCTACCACACACACACACATCTGACAACAGCATTCTCTCTATCACACACAAACACACACACCTGACAACAGCACTCTCTCTACCACACACTCAGACATCTGTCAACAGCACATTGTCTATCACACACACATATCCAACAACAGCAATCTCTCTATCACACACACACACACACATCTGACAACAGCACTCTGTCTATCACACTCACACACATATGACAGCAGCACTCTCACAATCACACTCACAGACATCCGACATCACAATCTCTATCACACAGTCGCAAACATCTGACAACATCACACTCTGTCACACACACACATCTGATAACAGCATTCTGTCTATCACACACACACACATCTGATAACAGCACTCTCTCTGTCACACACACACACACACACACATCTGAAAACAGCACTCTCTCTGTCACAAACACACACATATGACAACAGCACTCTATCACCCACACACACAGATCTGACAACATCACACTCTCTATCACACACAAACACATCTATAAACAGCACTCTCTCTGTCACACACACACACATCTGACAACAGCACTCTCTCTATCACACACAAACACACACACCTGACAACAGCATTCTCTCTATCACACACAAACACACACATCTGACAACTGCACTCTCTCTATCACACACAAACACACACACCTGACAACAGCACTCTCTCTATCACACACAAAGACATCTGTCAACAGCACATTGTCTATCACACACACACATCTGACTGCAGCACTCTCTCTATCACACTCACACACATGTGACGACATCACAATCTCCATCACACAGTCACAAAAATCTGACAAAATCACACTCTGTCACTCACTCACACACACACATCTGACAACAGCACTCTCTCTATCACACTCACACACATCTGACAACATCACTCTCTCTATCACACACACACACATTTGACAACATCACTCTCTCACACAAACACACACATCTGATAACATCACTCTCTCTATCACACACACACACATTTGACAACATCACTCTCTCACACAAACACACACATCTGATAACATCACTCTCTCTATCACACTCACACACATCGAACAACAGCACTCTATCTATCACACGCACACACATCTTTCAACAGCACTCTCTCGATCACACACACACACATTTGACAACATCACTCTCTCACACAAACACACACATCTGACAACATCACTCTCTCTATCACACTCACACACAGATCTGATAACAGCACTCTATCACACACACACACATCTGACAACATCACTATCTCTATCACATACACACACATCTGACAACATCACTCTCTCTATCACACTCACACACATCTGACAACAGCACTCTCTCTATCACACACACACAAAGCTGACAACAGCACTGTCTATCACACACACACACATCCAACAACATCAATCTCTCTATCACACACACACACACATCTGACAACAGTACTCTGTCTATCACACTCACACACATCTGACAAAATCACACTCTGTCACACACTCACACACATCTGACAACATCACACTCTCTATCACACACAAACACATCTGAAAACAGCACTCTCTCTCTCTCACACACACATCTGACAACATCTCTCTCTCTATCAAACACACACACATCTGACAACAGCGTTCTCTCTATCACACACAAACACATACATCTGACAACAACACTCTCTCTATCATACACACACAGACATATGTCAACAGCACAGTGTCTATCACACACACACATCCAACAACAGCAATCTCTCTATCACACACACACATCTGACAAAAACACTTTCGCTATCACACACACTCACATCTGACAACAGCACTCTCTCAGTCACATACACACATCTGACAACAGCACTCTCTCTGTCACAAACACACACATATGACAACAGCACTCTATCACCCACACACACAGATCTGACAACATCACACTCTCTATCACACACAAACACATCTAAAAACAGCACTCTCTCTGTCACACACACACACATTTGACAACAGCACTCTCTCTACCACACACACACACATCTGACAACAGCATTCTCTCTATCACACACAAACACACACAACTGACAACAGCACTCTCTCTATCACACACTCAGACATCTGTCAACAGCACATTGTCTATCACACACACATATCCAACAACAGCAATCTCTCTATCACACACACACACACATCTGACAACAGCACTCTGTCTATCACACTCACACACATATGACAGCAGCACTCTCACAATCACACTCACAGACATCCGACATCACAATCTCTATCACACAGTCACAAACATCTGACAACATCACACTCTGTCACACACACACATCTGATAACAGCATTCTGTCTATCACACACACACACATCTGATAACAGCACTCTCTCTGTCACACACACACACACACACATCTGAAAACAGCTCTCTCTCTGTCACAAACACACACATATGACAACAGCACTCTATCACCCACACACACAGATCTGACAACATCACACTCTCTATCACACACAAACACACACACCTGACAACAGCACTCTCTCTATCACACACAAAGACATCTGTCAACAGCACATTGTCTATCACACACACACATCTGACTGCAGCACTCTCTCTATCACACTCACACACATGTGACGACATCACAATCTCCATCACACAGTCACAAAAATCTGACAAAATCACACTCTGTCACTCACTCACACACACACATCTGACAACAGCACTCTCTCTATCACACTCACACACATCTGACAACATCACTCTCTCTATCACACACACACACATTTGACAACATCACTCTCTCACACAAACACACACATCTGATAACATCACTCTCTCTATCACACACACACACATTTGACAACATCACTCTCTCACACAAACACACACATCTGATAACATCACTCTCTCTATCACACTCACACACATCGAACAACAGCACTCTATCTATCACACGCACACACATCTTTCAACAGTACTCTCTCTATCACACACACACACACCTGACAACAGTACTCTCTGTATCACACACACTCATCTGACAACATCACTCTCCCTATCACACTCACACACATCGAACAACAGCACTCTCTCGATCACACACACACACATTTGACAACATCACTCTCTCACACAAACACACACATCTGACAACATCACTCTCTCTATCACACTCACACACAGATCTGATAACAGCACTCTATCACACACACACACATCTGACAACATCACTATCTCTATCACATACACACACATCTGACAACATCACTCTCTCTATCACACTCACACACAACTGACAACATCACTCTCCCTATCACACACACTCATCTGACAACAGCACTCTCTCTATCACACTCACACACATCGAACAACAGCACTCTCTCTATCACACGCACACACATCGAACAACAGTACTCTCTGTATCACACACACTCATCTGACAACATCACTCTCCCTATCACACTCACACACATCGAACAACAGCACTCTCTCTATCACACAGACACACATCTGACAACATCACTCTCTGTCACATACTCACACACATCTGAAAACAGCACTCTCTCAGTCACACACAAACACATCTGAAAACAGCACTCTCTCTCTCTCACACACACATCTGACAACATCTCTCTCTCTATCAAACACACACACATCTGACAACAGCGTTCTCTCTATCACACACAAACACATACATCTGACAACAACACTCTCTCTATCATACACACACAGACATATGTCAACAGCACAGTGTCTATCACACACACACATCCAACAACAGCAATCTCTCTATCACACACACACACATCTGACAACATCACTCTCTCTATCACACTCACACACATCGAACAACAGCAATCTCTCTATCACACACACATCTGACAACAGTACTCTCTGTCACACACACACACATCTGACAACATCTCTCTCTCTATCAAACACACACACATCTGACAACAGCGTTCTCTCTATCACACACAAACACATACATCTGACAACACTCTCTCTATCATACACACACAGACATATGTCAACAGCACAGTGTCTATCACACACACACATCCAACAACAGCAATCTCTCTATCACACACACACACATCTGAAAACATAACTCTCTCTATCACACACACACATCTGACAAAAACACTTTCGCTATCACACACACTCACATCTGACAACAGCACTCTCTCTGTCACAAACACACACATATGACAACAGCACTCTCTCTGTCACAAACACACACATATGACAACAGCACTCTATCACCCACACACACAGATCTGACAACATCACACTCTCTATCACACACAAACACATCTAAAAACAGCACTCTCTCTGTCACACACACACACATTTGACAACAGCACTCTCTCTACCACACACACACACATCTGACAACAGCATTCTCTCTATCACACACAAACACACACAACTGACAACAGCACTCTCTCTATCACACACTCAGACATCTGTCAACAGCACATTGTCTATCACACACACATATCCAACAACAGCAATCTCTCTATCACACTCACACACATATGACAGCAGCACTCTCACAATCACACTCACAGACATCCGACATCACAATCTCTATCACACAGTCACAAACATCTGACAACATCACACTCTGTCACACACACACATCTGATAACAGCATTCTGTCTATCACACACACACACATCTGATAACAGCACTCTCTCTGTCACACACACACACACACACACACACATCTGAAAACAGCTCTCTCTCTGTCACAAACACACACATATGACAACAGCACTCTATCACCCACACACACAGATCTGACAACATCACACTCTCTATCACACACAAACACACACACCTGACAACAGCACTCTCTCTATCACACACAAAGACATCTGTCAACAGCACATTGTCTATCACACACACACATCTGACTGCAGCACTCTCTCTATCACACTCACACACATGTGACGACATCACAATCTCCATCACACAGTCACAAAAATCTGACAAAATCACACTCTGTCACTCACTCACACACACACATCTGACAACAGCACTCTCTCTATCACACTCACACACATCTGACAACATCACTCTCTCTATCACACACACACTCATCTGACAACATCTCTCTCTCTATCAAACACACACACATCTGACAACAGCGTTCTCTCTATCACACACAAACACATACATCTGACAACAACACTCTCTCTATCATACACACACAGACATATGTCAACAGCACAGTGTCTATCACACACACACATCCAACAACAGCAATCTCTCTATCACACACACACACATCTGACAACATCACTCTCTCTATCACACTCACACACATCGAACAACAGCAATCTCTCTATCACACACACATCTGACAACAGTACTCTCTGTCACACACACACACATCTGACAACATCTCTCTCTCTATCAAACACACACACATCTGACAACAGCGTTCTCTCTATCACACACAAACACATACATCTGACAACACTCTCTCTATCATACACACACAGACATATGTCAACAGCACAGTGTCTATCACACACACACATCCAACAACAGCAATCTCTCTATCACACACACACACATCTGAAAACATAACTCTCTCTATCACACACACACATCTGACAAAAACACTTTCGCTATCACACACACTCACATCTGACAACAGCACTCTCTCAGTCACATACACACATCTGACAACAGCACTCTCTCTGTCACAAACACACACATATGACAACAGCACTCTATCACCCACACACACAGATCTGACAACATCACACTCTCTATCACACACAAACACATCTAAAAACAGCACTCTCTCTGTCACACACACACACATTTGACAACAGCACTCTCTCTACCACACACACACACATCTGACAACAGCATTCTCTCTATCACACACAAACACACACAACTGACAACAGCACTCTCTCTATCACACACTCAGACATCTGTCAACAGCACATTGTCTATCACACACACATATCCAACAACAGCAATCTCTCTATCACACTCACACACATATGACAGCAGCACTCTCACAATCACATTCACAGACATCCGACATCACAATCTCTATCACACAGTCACAAACATCTGACAACATCACACTCTGTCACACACACACATCTGATAACAGCATTCTGTCTATCACACACACACACATCTGATAACAGCACTCTCTCTGTCACACACACACACACACACACACATCTGAAAACAGCTCTCTCTCTGTCACAAACACACACATATGACAACAGCACTCTATCACCCACACACACAGATCTGACAACATCACACTCTCTATCACACACAAACACACACACCTGACAACAGCACTCTCTCTATCACACACAAAGACATCTGTCAACAGCACATTGTCTATCACACACACACATCTGACTGCAGCACTCTCTCTATCACACTCACACACATGTGACGACATCACAATCTCCATCACACAGTCACAAAAATCTGACAAAATCACACTCTGTCACTCACTCACACACACACATCTGACAACAGCACTCTCTCTATCACACTCACACACATCTGACAACATCACTCTCTCTATCACACACACACACATTTGACAACATCACTCTCTCACACAAACACACACATCTGACAACATCACTCTCTCTATCACACTCACACACATCTGACAACAGCACTCTCTCTATCACCCACACACACAGATCTGATAACAGCACTCTCTGTATCACACACACATTTGACAACATCACTCTCTCTATCACACACACACACATCTGACAAAAGCAGTCTGTCTATCACACGCACACACATCTGACAACAGTACTCTCTGTATCACACACACTCATCTGACAACATCACTCTCCCTATCACACTCACACACATCGAACAACAGCACTCTCTCTATCACACACACACACATTTGACAACATCACTCTCTCACACAAACACACACATCTGATAACATCACTCTCTCTATCACACTCACACACATCGAACAACAGCACTCTATCTATCACACGCACACACATCTTTCAACAGTACTCTCTCTATCACACACACACACACCTGACAACAGTACTCTCTGTATCACACACACTCATCTGACAACATCACTCTCCCTATCACACTCACACACATCGAACAACAGCACTCTCTCGATCACACACACACACATTTGACAACATCACTCTCTCACACAAACACACACATCTGACAACATCACTCTCTCTATCACACTCACACACAGATCTGATAACAGCACTCTATCACACACACACACATCTGACAACATCACTATCTCTATCACATACACACACATCTGACAACATCACTCTCTCTATCACACTCACACACAACTGACAACATCACTCTCCCTATCACACACACTCATCTGACAACATCTCTCTCTCTATCAAACACACACACATCTGACAACAGCGTTCTCTCTATCACACACAAACACATACATCTGACAACAACACTCTCTCTATCATACACACACAGACATATGTCAACAGCACAGTGTCTATCACACACACACATCCAACAACAGCAATCTCTCTATCACACACACACACATCTGACAACATCACTCTCTCTATCACACTCACACACATCGAACAACAGCAATCTCTCTATCACACACACATCTGACAACAGTACTCTCTGTCACACACACACACATCTGACAACATCTCTCTCTCTATCAAACACACACACATCTGACAACAGCGTTCTCTCTATCACACACAAACACATACATCTGACAACACTCTCTCTATCATACACACACAGACATATGTCAACAGCACAGTGTCTATCACACACACACATCCAACAACAGCAATCTCTCTATCACACACACACACATCTGAAAACATAACTCTCTCTATCACACACACACATCTGACAAAAACACTTTCGCTATCACACACACTCACATCTGACAACAGCACTCTCTCAGTCACATACACACATCTGACAACAGCACTCTCTCTGTCACAAACACACACATATGACAACAGCACTCTATCACCCACACACACAGATCTGACAACATCACACTCTCTATCACACACAAACACATCTAAAAACAGCACTCTCTCTGTCACACACACACACATTTGACAACAGCACTCTCTCTACCACACACACACACATCTGACAACAGCATTCTCTCTATCACACACAAACACACACAACTGACAACAGCACTCTCTCTATCACACACTCAGACATCTGTCAACAGCACATTGTCTATCACACACACATATCCAACAACAGCAATCTCTCTATCACACTCACACACATATGACAGCAGCACTCTCACAATCACATTCACAGACATCCGACATCACAATCTCTATCACACAGTCACAAACATCTGACAACATCACACTCTGTCACACACACACATCTGATAACAGCATTCTGTCTATCACACACACACACATCTGATAACAGCACTCTCTCTGTCACACACACACACACACACACACACATCTGAAAACAGCTCTCTCTCTGTCACAAACACACACATATGACAACAGCACTCTATCACCCACACACACAGATCTGACAACATCACACTCTCTATCACACACAAACACACACACCTGACAACAGCACTCTCTCTATCACACACAAAGACATCTGTCAACAGCACATTGTCTATCACACACACACATCTGACTGCAGCACTCTCTCTATCACACTCACACACATGTGACGACATCACAATCTCCATCACACAGTCACAAAAATCTGACAAAATCACACTCTGTCACTCACTCACACACACACATCTGACAACAGCACTCTCTCTATCACACTCACACACATCTGACAACATCACTCTCTCTATCACACACACACACATTTGACAACATCACTCTCTCACACAAACACACACATCTGACAACATCACTCTCTCTATCACACTCACACACATCTGACAACAGCACTCTCTCTATCACCCACACACACAGATCTGATAACAGCACTCTCTGTATCACACACACATTTGACAACATCACTCTCTCTATCACACACACACACATCTGACAAAAGCAGTCTGTCTATCACACGCACACACATCTGACAACAGTACTCTCTGTATCACACACACTCATCTGACAACATCACTCTCCCTATCACACTCACACACATCGAACAACAGCACTCTCTCTATCACACACACACACATTTGACAACATCACTCTCTCACACAAACACACACATCTGATAACATCACTCTCTCTATCACACTCACACACATCGAACAACAGCACTCTATCTATCACACGCACACACATCTTTCAACAGTACTCTCTCTATCACACACACACACACCTGACAACAGTACTCTCTGTATCACACACACTCATCTGACAACATCACTCTCCCTATCACACTCACACACATCGAACAACAGCACTCTCTCGATCACACACACACACATTTGACAACATCACTCTCTCACACAAACACACACATCTGACAACATCACTCTCTCTATCACACTCACACACAGATCTGATAACAGCACTCTATCACACACACACACATCTGACAACATCACTATCTCTATCACATACACACACATCTGACAACATCACTCTCTCTATCACACTCACACACAACTGACAACATCACTCTCCCTATCACACACACTCATCTGACAACAGCACTCTCTCTATCACACTCACACACATCGAACAACAGCACTCTCTCTATCACACGCACACACATCGAACAACAGTACTCTCTGTATCACACACACTCATCTGACAACATCACTCTCCCTATCACACTCACACACATCGAACAACAGCACTCTCTCTATCACACAGACACACATCTGACAACATCACTCTCTCACACAAACACACACATCTGATAACATCACTCTCTCTATCACACTCACACACATCTGACAACAGCACTCTCTCTATCACACACACACACATCTGACAACAGCGCTCTCTCTATCACACTCACACACATCTGACAACATCACTCTCTCACACAAACACACACATCTGATAACATCACTCTCACAATCACACTCACACACATCCGACAACATCACTCTCTCTATCACACAGTCACAAACATCTGACAAAATCACACTCTGTCACTCACTCACACACATCTGACAACAGCACTCTGTCTATCACACACACACATCTGACAACATCACACTCTGTCACACACACACACACACATCTGAGAATAGCACTCTCTCTGTCACACACAAACACATCTGAAAACAGCACTCTCTCTGTCACACACAAACATATCTGATAACAGCATTCTCTCTCACACACACACACACACATCTGACAACAGCACTCTCTCTGTCACACACACACATCTGATAACAGCATTCTCTCTCACACACACACACACACATCTGACAACAGCACTCTCTCTGTCACACACAAACATATCTGAAAGCACTCTCTCTATCACACTCACACACATCTGACAACAGCACTCTCTCTATCACACTCACACACATCTGACAACAGCACTCACTCTATCACACTCACACACATCGAACAACAGCACTCTCTCTATCACACACACACACATTTGACAACATCACTCTCTCACACAAACACACATCTGACAACATCACTCTCTCTATCACACTCACACACATCTGACAACAGCACTCTCTCTATCACACTCACACACATCTTTCAACAGTACTCTCTGTATCACACACACTCATCTGACAACATCACTCTCCCTATCACACTCACACACATCGAACAACAGCACTCTCTCGATCACACACACACACATTTGACAACATCACTCTCTCACACAAACACACACATCTGACAACATCACTCTCTCTATCACACTCACACACATCGAACAACAGCAATCTCTCTATCACACACACATCTGACAACAGCACTCTCTCAATCACCCACTCACACAGATCTGATAACAGCACTCTATCACACACACACACATCTGACAACATCACTATCTCTATCACACACACACACATCGAACAACAGCACTCTCTCGATCACACACATACACATCTGACAACAGCACTCTCTCTATCACACTCACACACATGTGACAACAGCACTCTCTCTATCACACTCACACACATCGAACAACAGCACTCTCTCTATCACACGCACACACATCTGACAACACCACTCTCTCACACAAACACACACATCTGACAACAGCATTCTCTCTATCACACTCACACACATCTTTCAACAGTACTCTCTGTATCACACACACTCATCTGACAACATCACTCTCCCTATCACACTCACACACATCGAACAACAGCACTCTCTCTATCACACACACACACATTTGACAACATCACTCTCTCACACAAACACACACATCTGACAACAGCACTCTCTCTATCACACACATACACATCTGACA
Organism: Hypanus sabinus; assembly: GCF_030144855.1. Lineage (NCBI taxonomy): Eukaryota > Metazoa > Chordata > Chondrichthyes > Myliobatiformes > Dasyatidae > Hypanus > Hypanus sabinus. The sequence goes on along the minus strand of NC_082712.1, from coordinate 112,927,736 downwards.
ACAGCACTCTCTCTATCACACACATACACATCTGACAACAGCACTCTATCACACTCACACACATCTAACAGCACTCTCTCTATCACACACACACACACACATCTGACAACAGCACTCTCTCTATCACACGCACACACATCTGACAACATCACTCTCTCACACAAACACACACATCTGACAACATCACTCTCTCTATCACACTCACACACATCGAACAACAGCACTCTCTCTATCACACACACACACATCTGACAACAGCACTCTCTCTATCACACTCACACACATCTGACAACATCACTCTCTCTATCACACACACACACATCTGACAACATCACTCTCTCTATCACACTCACACTCATCTGACAACATCACTCTCCCTATCACACTCACACACATCGAACAACAGCACTCTCTCTATCACACACACACACATTTGACAACATCACTCTCTCACACAAACACACACATCTGACAACAGCACTCTCTCTATCACACACATACACATCTGACAACAGCACTCTCTCTATCACACACACACACACATCTGACAATATCACTCTCTCTATCACACACAAGTACACACATCTGACAACAGCACTCTCTCTATCACACTCACACACATCGAACAACAGCACTCTCTCTATCACACTCACACACATCTGACAACATCACTCTCTCACACAAACACACACATCTGACAACATCACTCTCTCTATCACAAACACACACATCTGACATTACTGTCTCTATCACACACACAAATCTGACAACAGCCCTCTCTCTATCACCCAAACACACAGATCTGACAACAGCACTCTCTCTATCACACACACACACATCTGACAACAGCACTCTCTCTCTCTCTCTCACACACACATCTGAAAACAGCACTCTCTCTGTCACACACACACACATCTGACAACATCACTCTCTCTATCACACACACACACATCTGACAACAGCACTCTCTCTATCACACTCACACACATCGAACAACATCACTCTCTCTATCACACTCACACACATCTGACAACATCACTCTCTCACACAAACACACACATCTGACAACATCACTCTCTCTATCACAAACACACACATCTGACATTACTGTCTCTATCACACACACAAATCTGACAACAGCCCTCTCTCTATCACCCAAACACACAGATCTGACAACAGCACTCTCTCTATCACACACACACACATCTGACAACAGCACTCTCTCTCTCTCTCTCACACACACATCTGAAAACAGCACTCTCTCTGTCACACACACACACATCTGACAACATCACTCTCTCTATCACACTCACACACATCTGACAACAGCACTCTCTCTATCACACTCACACACATCGAACAACGGCTCTCTCTCTATCACACGCACACACATCTGACAACAGTACTCTCTGTATCACACACACTCATCTGACAACATCACTCTCCCTATCACACTCACACACATCGAACAACAGCACTCTCTCTATCACACACACACACATTTGACAACATCACTCTCTCACACAAACACACACATCTGACAACAGCACTCTCTCTATCACACTCACACACATCGAACAACAGCACTCTCTCTATCACACGCACTCACATCTGACAACAGCACTCTCTCTATCACACACACACACACATCTGACAACAGCACTGTCTCTATCACACTCACACACATCGAACAACAGCACTCTCTCTATCACACGCACACACACATCTGACAACAGCACTCTCTCTATCACACACATACACATCCGACAACATCACTCTCCCTATCACACTCACACACATCTGATAACAGCACTCTCTCTATCACACACACACACATTTGACAACATCACTCTCTCACACAAACACACACATCTGACAACATCACTCTCTCTATCACACTCACACACATCTGACAACAGCACTCTCTCTATCACCCACACACACAGATCTGATAACAGCACTCTCTGTATCACACACACATTTGACAACATCACTCTCTCTATCACACACACACACATCTGACAAAAGCAGTCTGTCTATCACACACACACACATCTGACAACATCACTCTCTCTATCACACTCACACACATCTGACAACATCACTCTCCCTATCACACACACTCACAGATCTGATAACAGCACTCTATCACACACACACACATCTGACAACATCACTATCTCTATCACATACACACACATCTGACAACATCACTCTCTCTATCACATACACACACATCGAACAACAGCACTCTCTCGATCACACACACACACATTTGACAACATCACTCTCTCACACAAACACACACATCTGACAACATCACTCTCTCTATCACACTCACACACATCGAACAACAGCAATCTCTCTATCACACACACATCTGACAACAGCACTCTCTCTATCACACACATACACATCTGACAACATCACTCTCTCTATCACACTCATACACATCTGACAACAGCACTCTCTCTATCACAAACACACACATCTGACAACATCACTCTCTCTATCACACTCACACACATCGAACAACAGCAATCTCTCTATCACACACACATCTGACAACAGCACTCTCTCTATCACACACATACACATCTGACAACATCACTCTCTCTATCACACTCATACACATCTGACAACATCACTCTCTCTATCACACTCACACACATGTGACAAAGCAGTCTGTCTATCACACATACACACATCTGACAATATCACTCTCTCTATCACACACAAGTACACACATCTGACAACAGCACTCTCTCTATCACACTCACACACATCTGACAACAGCACTCTCTCTATCACACTCACACACATCGAACAACAGCACTCTCTCTATCAAACGCACACACATCTGACAACAGTACTCTCTGTATCACACACACTCATCTGACAACATCACTCTCCCTATCACACTCACACACATCGAACAACAGCACTCTCTCTATCACACACACACACATTTGACAACATCACTCTCTCACACAAACACACACATCTGACAACAGCACTCTCTCTATCACACACACACACATCTGACAACAGCACTCTCTCTATCACACTCACACACATGTGACAAAGCAGTCTGTCTATCACACATACACACATCTGACAATATCACTCTCTCTATCACACACAAGTACACACATCTGACAACAGCACTCTCTCTATCACACTCACACACATCTGACAACAGCACTCTCTCTATCACACTCACACACATCGAACAACAGCACTCTCTCTATCAAACGCACACACATCTGACAACAGTACTCTCTGTATCACACACACTCATCTGACAACATCACTCTCCCTATCACACTCACACACATCGAACAACAGCACTCTCTCTATCACACACACACACATTTGTCAACATCACTCTCTCACACAAACACACACATCTGACAACAGCACTCTCTCTATCACACACATACACATCTGACAACAGCACTCTCTCTATCACACACACATACACATCTGACAACAGCACTCTCTCTATCACACACATACACATCTGACAACAGCACTCTCTCACACAAACACACACATCTGACAACATCACTCTCTCTATCACACTCACACACATCTGACATTACTGTCTCTATCACACACACAAATCTGACAACAGCCCTCTCTCTATCACCCAAACACACACATCTGACAACAGCACTCTCTCTCTCTCTCTCACACACACATCTGAAAACAGCACTCTCTCTGTCACACACACACACATCTGACAACATCACTCTCTCTATCAAACACACACACATCTGACAACAGCATTCTCTCTATCACACACAAACACATCTGACAACATCACTCTCTCTATCACACACACACACATCTGACAACAGCACTCTCTCTATCACACACATACACATCTGACAACAGCACTCTCTCTATCACACACACACACATCTGACAACAGCACTCTCACTATCACACACACACACATCTGACAACATCACACTCTCTATCACACACAAACACATCTATAAACAGCACTCTCTCTGTCACACACACACACACATCTGACAACAGCACATTGTCTATCACACTCACACACATCCAACAACAGCAATCTCTCTATCACACACACACACACATCTGACAACAGCACTCTGTCTATCACACTCACACACATATGACAGCAGCACTCTCACAATCACACTCACACACATCCGACAACATCACAATCTCTATCACACAGTCACAAACATCTGACAACATCACACTCTGTCACACTCACACACATCTGACAACATCACTCTCTCTATCACACTCACACACATCTGATAACAGCACTCTCTCCATCACACTCACACACATCTGACAACATCACTCTCCCTATCACACTCACACACATCGAACAACAGCACTCTCTCTATCACACACACAAACATTTGACAACATCACTCTCTCACACAAACACACACATCTGACAACATCACTCTCTCTATCACACTCACACACATCGAACAACAGCAATCTCTCTATCACACACACATCTGACAACAGTACTCTCTGTATCACTCACACACATCTGACAACAGCACTCTCTCTATCACCCACACACACAGATCTGATAACAGCACTCTCTCTATCACACTCACACACATCTGACAAAAGCAGTCTGTCTATCACACGTACACACATCTGACAATATCACTCTCTCTATCACACACAAGTACACACATCTGACAACAGCACTCTCTCTATCACACTCACACACATCTGACAACAGCACTCTCTCTGTCACACACACACACATCTGACAACAGCACTCTCTCTCTCTCTCTCACACACACATCTGAAAACAGCACTCTCTCTGTCACACACACACACATCTGACAACATCACTCTCTCTATCACACACACACACATCTGACAACAGCACTCTCTCTATCACACTCACACACATCGAACAACATCACTCTCTCTATCACACTCACACACATCTGACAACATCACTCTCTCACACAAACACACACATCTGACAACATCACTCTCTCTATCACAAACACACACATCTGACATTACTGTCTCTATCACACACACAAATCTGACAACAGCCCTCTCTCTATCACCCAAACACACAGATCTGACAACAGCACTCTCTCTATCACACACACACACATCTGACAACAGCACTCTCTCTCTCTCTCTCACACACACATCTGAAAACAGCACTCTCTCTGTCACACACACACACATCTGACAACATCACTCTCTCTATCACACTCACACACATCTGACAACAGCACTCTCTCTATCACACTCACACACATCGAACAACGGCACTCTCTCTATCACACGCACACACATCTGACAACAGTACTCTCTGTATCACACACACTCATCTGACAACATCACTCTCCCTATCACACTCACACACATCGAACAACAGCACTCTCTCTATCACACACACACACATTTGACAACATCACTCTCTCACACAAACACACACATCTGACAACAGCACTCTCTCTATCACACTCACACACATCGAACAACAGCACTCTCTCTATCACACGCACTCACATCTGACAACAGCACTCTCTCTATCACACACACACACACATCTGACAACAGCACTGTCTCTATCACACTCACACACATCGAACAACAGCACTCTCTCTATCACACGCACACACACATCTGACAACAGCACTCTCTCTATCACACACATACACATCCGACAACATCACTCTCCCTATCACACTCACACACATCTGATAACAGCACTCTCTCTATCACACACACACACATTTGACAACATCACTCTCTCACACAAACACACACATCTGACAACATCACTCTCTCTATCACACTCACACACATCTGACAACAGCACTCTCTCTATCACCCACACACACAGATCTGATAACAGCACTCTCTGTATCACACACACATTTGACAACATCACTCTCTCTATCACACACACACACATCTGACAAAAGCAGTCTGTCTATCACACACACACACATCTGACAACATCACTCTCTCTATCACACTCACACACATCTGACAACATCACTCTCCCTATCACACACACTCACAGATCTGATAACAGCACTCTATCACACACACACACATCTGACAACATCACTATCTCTATCACATACACACACATCTGACAACATCACTCTCTCTATCACATACACACACATCGAACAACAGCACTCTCTCGATCACACACACACACATTTGACAACATCACTCTCTCACACAAACACACACATCTGACAACATCACTCTCTCTATCACACTCACACACATCGAACAACAGCAATCTCTCTATCACACACACATCTGACAACAGCACTCTCTCTATCACACACATACACATCTGACAACATCACTCTCTCTATCACACTCATACACATCTGACAACAGCACTCTCTCTATCACAAACACACACATCTGACAACATCACTCTCTCTATCACACTCACACACATCGAACAACAGCAATCTCTCTATCACACACACATCTGACAACAGCACTCTCTCTATCACACACATACACATCTGACAACATCACTCTCTCTATCACACTCATACACATCTGACAACATCACTCTCTCTATCACACTCACACACATGTGACAAAGCAGTCTGTCTATCACACATACACACATCTGACAATATCACTCTCTCTATCACACACAAGTACACACATCTGACAACAGCACTCTCTCTATCACACTCACACACATCTGACAACAGCACTCTCTCTATCACACTCACACACATCGAACAACAGCACTCTCTCTATCAAACGCACACACATCTGACAACAGTACTCTCTGTATCACACACACTCATCTGACAACATCACTCTCCCTATCACACTCACACACATCGAACAACAGCACTCTCTCTATCACACACACACACATTTGACAACATCACTCTCTCACACAAACACACACATCTGACAACAGCACTCTCTCTATCACACACACACACATCTGACAACAGCACTCTCTCTATCACACTCACACACATGTGACAAAGCAGTCTGTCTATCACACATACACACATCTGACAATATCACTCTCTCTATCACACACAAGTACACACATCTGACAACAGCACTCTCTCTATCACACTCACACACATCTGACAACAGCACTCTCTCTATCACACTCACACACATCGAACAACAGCACTCTCTCTATCAAACGCACACACATCTGACAACAGTACTCTCTGTATCACACACACTCATCTGACAACATCACTCTCCCTATCACACTCACACACATCGAACAACAGCACTCTCTCTATCACACACACACACATTTGTCAACATCACTCTCTCACACAAACACACACATCTGACAACAGCACTCTCTCTATCACACACATACACATCTGACAACAGCACTCTCTCTATCACACACACATACACATCTGACAACAGCACTCTCTCTATCACACACATACACATCTGACAACAGCACTCTCTCACACAAACACACACATCTGACAACATCACTCTCTCTATCACACTCACACACATCTGACATTACTGTCTCTATCACACACACAAATCTGACAACAGCCCTCTCTCTATCACCCAAACACACACATCTGACAACAGCACTCTCTCTCTCTCTCTCACACACACATCTGAAAACAGCACTCACTCTGTCACACACACACACATCTGACAACATCACTCTCTCTATCAAACACACACACATCTGACAACAGCATTCTCTCTATCACACACAAACACATCTGACAACATCACTCTCTCTATCACACACACACACATCTGACAACAGCACTCTCTCTATCACACACATACACATCTGACAACAGCACTCTCTCTATCACACACATACACATCTGACAAAAATACTTTCGCTGTCACACACACTCACATCTGACAACAGCACTCTCACTATCACACACACACACATCTGACAACATCACACTCTCTATCACACACAAACACATCTATAAACAGCACTCTCTCTGTCACACACACACACACATCTGACAACAGCACATTGTCTATCACACTCACACACATCCAACAACAGCAATCTCTCTATCACACACACACACACATCTGACAACAGCACTCTGTCTATCACACTCACACACATATGACAGCAGCACTCTCACAATCACACTCACACACATCCGACAACATCACAATCTCTATCACACAGTCACAAACATCTGACAACATCACACTCTGTCACACTCACACACATCTGACAACATCACTCTCTCTATCACACTCACACACATCTGATAACAGCACTCTCTCCATCACACTCACACACATCTGACAACATCACTCTCCCTATCACACTCACACACATCGAACAACAGCACTCTCTCTATCACACACACAAACATTTGACAACATCACTCTCTCACACAAACACACACATCTGACAACATCACTCTCTCTATCACACTCACACACATCGAACAACAGCAATCTCTCTATCACACACACATCTGACAACAGTACTCTCTGTATCACTCACACACATCTGACAACAGCACTCTCTCTATCACCCACACAAACAGATCTGATAACAGCACTCTCTCTATCACACTCACACACATCTGACAAAAGCAGTCTGTCTATCACACGTACACACATCTGACAATATCACTCTCTCTATCACACACAAGTACACACATCTGACAACAGCACTCTCTCTATCACACTCACACACATCTGACAACAGCACTCTCACTATCACACACACACACATCTGACAACATCACACTCTCTATCACACACAAACACATCTATAAACAGCACTCTCTCTGTCACACACACACACACATCTGACAACAGCACATTGTCTATCACACTCACACACATCCAACAACAGCAATCTCTCTATCACACACACACACACATCTGACAACAGCACTCTGTCTATCACACTCACACACATATGACAGCAGCACTCTCACAATCACACTCACACACATCCGACAACATCACAATCTCTATCACACAGTCACAAACATCTGACAACATCACACTCTGTCACACTCACACACATCTGACAACATCACTCTCTCTATCACACTCACACACATCTGATAACAGCACTCTCTCCATCACACTCACACACATCTGACAACAGCACTCTCACTATCACACACACACACACATCTGACAACATCACACTCTCTATCACACACAAACACATCTATAAACAGCACTCTCTCTGTCACACACACACACACATCTGACAACAGCACATTGTCTATCACACTCACACACATCCAACAACAGCAATCTCTCTATCACACACACACACACATCTGACAACAGCACTCTGTCTATCACACTCACACACATCTGACAACATCACTCTCTCTATCACACTCACACACATCTGACATTACTGTCTCTATCACACACACAAATCTGACAACAGCCCTCTCTCTATCACCCAAACACACACATCTGACAACAGCACTCTCTCTCTCTCTCTCACACACACATCTGAAAACAGCACTCTCTCTATCAAACACACACACATCTGACAACAGCATTCTCTCTATCACACACAAACACATCTGACAACATCACTCTCTCTATCACACACACACACATCTGACAACAGCACTCTCTCTATCACACACATACACATCTGACAACAGCACTCTCTCTATCACACACATACACATCTGACAACAGCACTCTCACTATCACACACACACACATCTGACAACATCACACTCTCTATCACACACAAACACATCTATAAACAGCACTCTCTCTGTCACACACACACACACATCTGACAACAGCACATTGTCTATCACACTCACACACATCCAACAACAGCAATCTCTCTATCACACACACACACACATCTGACAACAGCACTCTGTCTATCACACTCACACACATATGACAGCAGCACTCTCACAATCACACTCACACACATCCGACAACATCACAATCTCTATCACACAGTCACAAACATCTGACAACATCACACTCTGTCACACTCACACACATCTGACAACATCACTCTCTCTATCACACTCACACACATCTGATAACAGCACTCTCTCCATCACACTCACACACATCTGACAACATCACTCTCCCTATCACACTCACACACATCGAACAACAGCACTCTCTCTATCACACACACAAACATTTGACAACATCACTCTCTCACACAAACACACACATCTGACAACATCACTCTCTCTATCACACTCACACACATCGAACAACAGCAATCTCTCTATCACACACACATCTGACAACAGTACTCTCTGTATCACTCACACACATCTGACAACAGCACTCTCTCTATCACCCACACACACAGATCTGATAACAGCACTCTCTCTATCACACTCACACACATCTGACAAAAGCAGTCTGTCTATCACACGTACACACATCTGACAATATCACTCTCTCTATCACACACAAGTACACACATCTGACAACAGCACTCTCTCTATCACACTCACACACATCTGACAACAGCACTCTCTCTATCACACTCACACACATCTGACAAAAGCAGTCTGTCTATCACACTCACACACATCTGACAACAGCACTCTCTCTATCACACTCACACTCATCTGACAACAGCAGTCTGTCTATCACACGTACACACATCTGACAATATCACTCTCTCTATCACACTCACACTCATCTGACAACAGCAGTCTGTCTATCACACGTACACACATCTGACAACATCACTCTCTCTATCACACTCACACACATCTGACAACAGCACTCTCTCTATCACACTCACACACATCGAACAACAGCACTCTATCACACGCACACACATCTGACAACGGTACTCTCTGTATCACACACAATCTGACAACATCACTCTCCCTATCACACTCACACACATCGAACAACAGCACTCTCTCTATCACACACATACACATCTGACAACAGCACTCTCTCTGTCACACTCACACATCTGATAACAGCACTCTCTCTATCACACTCACACACTTCTGACAAAAGCAGTCTGTCTATCACACGTACACACATCTGACAATATCACTCTCTCTATCACACACAAGTACACACATCTGACAACAGCACTCTCTCTATCACACTCACACACATCTGACAACAGCACTCTCTCTATCACCCACACACACAGATCTGATAACAGCACTCTCTCTATCACACTCATACACATCTGACAACAGCACTCTCTCTGTCACACTCACACATCTGATAACAGCACTCTCTCTATCACACACCCACATCTGACAACAGCATTCTCTCTATCACACAGAAACACACACATCTGACAACAGCACTCTCTCTATCACACACACACAAAGCTGACAACAGCACTGTCTATCACACACACACACATCCAACAACATCAATCTCTCTATCACACACACACACACATCTGACAACAGTACTCTGTCTATCACACTCACACACATCTGACAAAATCACACTCTGTCACACACTCACACACATCTGACAACATCTCTCTCTCTATCAAACACACACACATCTGACAACAGCGTTCTCTCTATCACACACAAACACATACATCTGACAACAACACTCTCTCTATCACACACACACAGACATATGTCAACAGCACAGTGTCTATCACACACACACATCCAACAACAGCAATCTCTCTATCACACACACACACATCTGAAAACATAACTCTCTCTATCACACACACACATCTGACAAAAACACTTTCGCTATCACACACACTCACATCTGACACCAGCACTCTCTCAGTCACATACACACATCTGACAACAGCACTCTCTCTGTCACAAACACACACATATGACAACAGCACTCTATCAGCCACACACACAGATCTGACAACATCACACTCTCTATCACACACAAACACATCTATAAACAGCACTCTCTCTATCACACACTCAGACATCTGTCAACAGCACATTGTCTATCACACACACACATCCAACAACAGCATTCTCTCTATCACACACACACACACACATCTGACAACAGCACTCTCTCTGTCACACACACACACATCTGACAACAGCACTCTCTCTATCACACTCACACACATCTGACAACAGCACTCTCTCTATCACACTCACACACATCGAACAACAGCACTCTCTCTATCACACTCACACACATCGAACAACAGCAATCTCTCTATCACACACACATCTGACAAAATCACACTCTGTCACTCACTCACACACATCTGACAACAGCACTCTCTCTGTCACACACACACACATTTGACAACATCACTCTCTCACACAAACACACACATCTGACAACAGCACTCTCTCTATCACACTCACACACATCGAACAACAGCACTCTATCTATCACACGCACACACATCTTTCAACAGTACTCTCTGTATCACACACACTCATCTGACAACATCACTCTCCCTATCACACTCACACACATCGAACAACAGCACTCTCTCTATCACACACACACACATCTGACAACTGCACTCTCTCTATCACACTCACACACATCTGACAATATCACTCTCTCTATCACACTCACACACATCTGACAACAGCACTCTCTCTCTCTCTCTCACACACATCGAACAACAGCAATCTCTCTATCACCGACACACACACATCTGATAACAGCACTCTATCACACACACACACATCTGACAACATCACTATCTCTATCACATACACACACATCTGACAACATCACTCTCTCTATCACACACACACACATCTGACAAAAGCAGTCTGTCTATCACACATACACACATCTGACAACAGCACTCTCTCTATCACACTCACACACATCTGACAACAGTACTCTCTGTATCACACACACTCATCTGACAAAAGCAGTCTGTCTATCACACATACACACATCTGACAACATCACTCTCTCTATCACACTCACACACATCGAACAACAGCACTCTCTCTATCACACGCACACAGATCTGACAACAGTACTCTCTGTATCACACACACTCATCTGACAACATCACTCTCCCTATCACACTCACACACATCGAACAACAGCACTCTCTCTATCACACACACACACATTTGACAACATCACTCTCTCACACAAACACACACATCTGACAACAGCACTCTCTCTATCACACACACACACATCTGACAACAGCACTCTCTCTATCACACTCACACACATCTGACAACATCACTCTCTCTATCACACACACACACATCTGACAACTGCACTCTCTCTATCACACTCACACACATCTGACAATATCACTCTCTCTATCACACACACACACATCTGACAACAGCACTCTCTCTATCACACTCACACACATCTGACAACATCACTCTCTCTATCACACACACACACATCTGACAACTGCACTCTCTCTATCACACTCACACACATCTGACAACATCACTCTCTCTATCACACTCACACACATCTGACAACAGCACTCTCTCTCTCTCTCTCTCACACACATCGAACAACAGCAATCTCTCTATCACCGACACACACACATCTGATAACAGCACTCTATCACACACACACACATCTGACAACATCACTCTCTCTATCACATACACACACATCTGAGAACATCACTCTCTCTATCACACTCACACACATCTGACAAAAGCAGTCTGTCTATCTCACATACACACATCTGACAATATCACTCTCTCTATCACACACAAGTACACACATCTGACAACAGCACTCTCTCTATCACACTCACACACATCTGACAACAGCACTCTCTCTATCACACGCACACACATCTGACAACATCACTCTCTCTATAAAAATCACACTCATCTGACAACAGCACTCTCTCTATCACACTCACACACATCGAACAACAGCACTCTCTCTATCACACGCACACACATCTGACAACAGTACTCTCTGTATCACACACACTCATCTGACAACATCACTCTCCCTATCACACTCACACACATCGAACAACAGCACTCTCTCTATCACACACACACACATTTGACAACATCACTCTCTCACACAAACACACACATCTGACAACAGCACTCTCTCTATCACACACACACACATCTGACAACAGCACTCTCTCTATGAGACACATACACATCCGACAACAGCACTCTCTCTGTCACACTCACACATCTGATAACAGCACGCTCTCTATCACACACACACACATTTGACAACATCACTATCTCACACAAACACACACATCTGATAACATCACTCTCTCTATCTCACACACACACATCTAACAGCACTCTCTCTATCACACACACACACACGTCAGACAACAGCACTCTCTCTATCACACACACACTCGGCTGACAACAGCACTCTCTCTATCACACACACACTCGTCTGACAACAGCACTCTATCTGTCACACACACTGACGCATCTGACAACAGCACTCTCTCTATCTCACACACACACATCTAACAGGACTCCCTCTATCACACACACACACCTGACAACAGCACTCTCTCTATCTCACACACACACAACTAACAGCACTCTCTCTATCACACACATACACATCTGACAACAGCACTCTCTCTATCTCACACACACACATCTAACAGCACTCTCTCTATCACACACACAAACACACACACACACACACCTGACAACAGCACTCTCTCTATCACACACACACACATCTGACAACAGCACTCTCTCTATCACATACACACACACACACATCTGACAACAGCACTCTCTCTATCGCACACATACACCTCTGAGAACAGCACTCTCTCTATCACACACACAGACACACCTGACAACACCACTCTCTCTATCACGCACACACAAATCAGACAACAGCACTCTCTCTATCACACACTCACACACACACCTGACAACAGCACTCTCTCTATCACACACACACACACACACACCTGACAACAGCACTCTCTCTATTACACACATACACATCTGACAACAGCACTCTCTCTATCACAGACACACAAATCTGACAACAGCACTCTCTCAATCACACACACATACGTTTGACAACAGCACTCTCTCTTTATCACACACACACAAACGTCAGACAACAGCACTCTCTCTATCACACACTCACCTCTGACAACAGCACTCTATCTATCACACATACACACACACCTCTGACAACAGCACTCTATCTATCACACACACTCACGCATCTGACAACAGCACTCTCTCTATCTCACACACACACATCTAACAGCACTCCCTCTATCACATACATACACATCTGACAACAGCACTCTCTCTAGCACACACACACAAATCAGACAACAGCACTCTCTCTATCACACACACACACACCTGAGAACAGCACTCTCTCTATCACACACATACACACACACCTGACAACAGCACTCTCTCTATCACACACACACAAATCAGACAACAGCACTCTCTCTATCACACACACGCACACACACACACACCTGACAACAGCACTCTCTCTATTACACACATACACATCTGACAACAGCACTCTGTCTATCACACACACACACGCACACCTGACAACAGCACTCTCTCTATCACACACACACATATCAGACAACAGCACTCTCTCTATCACATTCACACACATCTAACAGCACTCTCTCTATCACACACACACACATCTGACAACAGCACTCTCTCTATCAAACACACACACATCTGACAACAGCATTCTCTCTATCACACACAAACACATCTGACAACATCACTCTCTCTATCAAACACACACACATCTGACAACAACACTCTCTCTATCACACACACACACACACACACACACATCTGACAACAGCACTCTCTCTATCACACACACACATCTGACAACAGCACTCTCTCTATCACACACACACACCTGACAACAGCACTCTCTCTATCACACACACACACATTTGACAACATCACTCTCTCACACAAACACACACATCTGACAACAGCACTCTCTCTATCACACACAAACACATCTGACAACAGCACTCTCTCTATCACACACACACACACACACACATCTGACAACAGCACTCTCTCTATGAGACACATACACATCCAACAACAGCACTCTCTCTGTCACACTCACACATCTGATAACAGCACTCTCTCTATCACACACACACACATTTGACAACATCACTCTCTCACACAAACACACA